>NW_023396796.1:0-118579 GCF_011125445.2 Fundulus heteroclitus | reverse complement strand
TCTTTGATGAAAATTAATTGACTTTCTTTAGGGTTTACACAATTGGTCCAAGAGAACTTTTTGTAGGGACTGAGAAGTTACATCTGCTTACCGAGTTTCATAATTCTCAGACAAAGCATGGCTTGGGGCTTACTGATTTAATGCGTTTTTAATGGTTTTCCCACAAACCTGATTTTTGCAATGTGACAGCTCAGGCAAATATGCATATTTCATAAAACCTTTGATAACTTTTAACCCTCAAGGTCTCATCTCCACGCTGAAAAAATTTGAAAGTGATAGCTTAAAATGCCTAGGACTAGTTCGTTAAAGTTTGAGGCAAAAACCGTCAATATTTTACCCTTTGACCCAAAATGGCAGGCTTCCTGTGGGTTTTAGAGCATACCCACAATAGACTTTTTTTCATAACTTTAAGAAAGCTACCTAGGTAAAAAATTTCAGCTTTCTCTACGTGTTACGGTTTGGCCCAACTCACTCTAGTTGGCGCTGTTGAGCGGGTTTGCCACGCCCGCTTTCAATTACACTAAATCATGCGATTTCTCACGGGGGACAATTTTGGGCAAAGTTTGGTGAGTTTTCATGCATGTTTAGGTCTCCAAAAAGCCGTTTCAAAAGTCCCAAGAATAAATAATAATAATAATTAAAGCCGCAAGCGGCGATGAGCGGCCCTCGCAGCCAAGCACCGCTGGGGTATGCGCACCGCCTGCCGCCAGCCACCGCAGAAAATGTCACGCATTTTACGCGCACGTCCACCGGGCAATTCACACGAACCCGTTTGGCAGTGAAATCAGGTGCAGATCGGTTGATGCAGCAAGGAGATACAGCCGTTGAATAATGATATTGCATTTGGCCACCGGGCCGGACCAAATCGTTTGGCGGGCCGTACGTTTGACACCCCTGGTTTAAACATTACTTTACTGGTTGAAATGCAGTTCAAAGTCTTCAGCTGATCCAAAATGCTGCAGCAAGAGTTATGGAGTTTCCTGCCAAAAGGTTGTAAACAGAAAAGGTGTTGCACACAAATAAAACTTGTTTTGCACACAAAAAGATGTGTTTCACACAAAAGAAATTGTTTTGCAAACTGTCCGCCAACCTTGCACTCAAAATATCATTTATAAGTTTTCCTCCAGTACAAAATGGTCTCTGCACACACAAAACAGCCTCTGCTCGACTAAGAAACAATCCCACCCACGCTGCGGTAAATTTGTGCCAAAAGTCACGTGATGCATTAAGAGTTGTTGTTCAGACTTCCCGACATTGAGAAGAATTCAGTTATCTCTAAACTATTGGGCTAATTTACTAAATGATTGCATTATTAGGTGCTGTAGAATGGATTGAGGAGGTGAGACCATTAAGAGCTGTCATATGTTCAGATTCAAGTTCATCATTGATCAGTTTAAAAAGAAATCATTCAGAAAGCCGTCCAGATATCTTATTAGTAATTCAACAAATATATCATATTCAGATGATGGGGTTATCAGCTGTGTTTCTTTGGGTTCCTGCACATATAGGAGTGAAAGGTAATTAAATGGCTGATAAGAAAGCTAAAGAGTCGATAAATGAAAGTAAGAGTGATTAAGAATAGACATGGGTAAATCAGAGGTTCAAAGTATTATGCTGCCATCTTGTGGTCAAAAATAATACCCGTTTTTATGACAAAATGACATCTTTGATGAAAATTGATTGACTTTACATTCCTGCAGTGAAAAAGAAGGTTCATAATAAGTCATTTGGTTGGACAATTATTCAGAAAGCAAGAGAATTAGGATTAAATCATTGAAATATTAGTCCAACAGTACCATTATCAATAACACCACCATGGATCTTACCTGAATCAATAGTAGATTTAACAATATTGGAAAAGAAAAATAGAGATAAAATGTATATATGTAATTCTTTAATAGTGGAGGAATATATAGAACAGTTTTATAATTATGTAAAAATGTATACGGATGAATCAAAAAAAATCAATTAGGACAAACTGGAGTAGGTGTAATAATTCCAGAGTTTAAACTGCATATAGGGAAGAAATTAAATGAAGGAATATCTGTTTATACGGCAGAAATGATTGCATTATTAGGTGCTGTAGAATGGATTGAGGAGGTGAGACCATTAAGAGCTGTCATATGTTCAGATTCAAGTTCATCATTGATCAGTTTAAAAAGAAATCATTCAGAAAGCCGTCCAGATATCTTATTAGTAATTCAACAAATATTATATCATATTCAGATGATGGGGTTATCAGCTGTGTTTCTTTGGGTTCCTGCACATATAGGAATGAAAGGTAATTAAATGGCTGATAAGAAAGCTAAAGAGTCGATAAATAAAAGTAAGAGTGATTAAGAATAGACATGGGTAAATCAGAGGTTCAAAGTATTATGCTGCCATCTTGTGGTCAAAAATAATACCCGTTTTTATGACAAAATGACATCTTTGATGAAAATTAATTGACTTTCTTTAGGGTTTACACAATTGGTCCAAGAGACTTTTTTGTAGGGACTGAGAAGTTACATCTGCTTACCAAGTTTCATAATTCTCAGACAAAGCATGGCTTGGGGCTTACTGATTTAATGTGTTTTTAATTGTTTTCCACAAACCTGATTTTTGCAATGTGACAGCTCAGGCAAATATGCATATTTCATAAAACCTTTGATAACTTTTAACCCTCAAGGTCTCATCTCCACGCTGAAAAAATTTGAAAGTGATAGCTTAAAATGCCTAGGACTAGTTCGTTAAAGTTTGAGGCAAAAACCGTCAATATTTTACCCTTTGACCCAAAATGGCAGGCTTCCTGTGGGTTTTAGAGCATACCCACAATAGACTTTTTTTCATAACTTTAAGAAAGCTACCTAGGTAAAAAATTTCAGCTTTCTACGTGTTACGGTTTGGCCCAACTCACTCTAGTTGGCGCTGTTGAGCGGGTTTGCCACGCCCGCTTTCAATTACACTAAAATCATGCGATTTCTCACGGGGGACAATTTTGGGCAAAGTTTGGTGAGTTTTCATGCATGTTTAGGCCTCCAAAAAGCCGTTTCAAAAGTCCCAAGAATAAATAATAATAATAATAATAATAATTAAAGCCGCAAGCGGCGATGAGCGGCCCTCGCAGCCAAGCACCGCTGGGGTACGCGCACCGCCTGCCGCCAGCCACCGCAGAAGCTGTCACGCATTTCACGCGCACGTCCACCGGGCAATTCACACGAACCCGTTCGGCAGTGAAATCAGGAGCAGATCGGTTGATGCAGCAAGGAGATACAGCCGTTGAATAATGATATTGCATTTGGCCACCGGGCCGGACCAAATCGTTCGGCGGGCCGTACGTTTGACATCCCTGGTTTAAACATTAGTTTACTGGTTGAAATGCAGTTCAAAGTCTTCAGCTGATCCAAAATGCTGCAGCAAGAGTTACGGAGATAGTTTCCTGCCAAAAGGTTGTAAACAGAAAAGGTGTTGCACACAAATAAAACTTGTTTTGCACACAAAAAGGGGTTTTTCCACAAAAGAAATTGTTTTGCAAACTGTCCGCCAACCTTGCACTCAAAATATCATTGATATGTTTTCCTCCAGTACAAAATGGTCTCTGCACATACAAAACAGCCTCTGCTCGACTAAGAAACAATCCCACCCACGCTGCGGTAAATTTGTGCCAAAAGTCACATGATGCATTAAGAGTTGTTGTTCAGACTTCCCGACATTGAGAAGAATTCAGTTATCTCTAAACTATTGGGCTAATTTACTAAATGATTGCATTATTAGGTGCTGTAGAATGGATTGAGGAAGTGAGACCATTAAGAGCTGTCATATGTTCAGATTCAAGTTCATCATTGATCAGTTTAAAAAGAAATCATTCAGAAAGCCGTCCAGATATCTTATTAGTAATTCAACAAATATTATATCATATTCAGATGATGGGGTTATCAGCTGTGTTTCTTTGGGTTCCTGCACATATAGGAGTGAAAGGTAATTAAATGGCTGATAAGAAAGCTAAAGAGTCGATAAATAAAAGTAAGAGTGATTAAGAATAGACATGGGTAAATCAGAGTTTCAAAGTATTATGCTGCCATCTTGTGGTCAAAAATAATACCCGTTTTTATGACAAAATGACATCTTTGATGAAAATTAATTGACTTTTACATTCCTGCAGTGAAAAAGAAGGTTCATAATAAGTCATTTGGTTGGACAATTATTCAGAAAGCAACAGAATTAGGATTAAATCATTGAAATATTAGTCCAACAGTACCATTATCAATAACACCACCATGGATCTTACCTGAAACAATAGTAGATTTAACAATATTGGAAAAGAAAAATAGAGATAAAATGTATATATGTAATTCTTTAATA
The DNA here is from genome assembly GCF_011125445.2 of Fundulus heteroclitus. Taxonomy (NCBI): domain Eukaryota; kingdom Metazoa; phylum Chordata; class Actinopteri; order Cyprinodontiformes; family Fundulidae; genus Fundulus; species Fundulus heteroclitus. The sequence continues at coordinate 114,238 of NW_023396796.1, read as the reverse complement.
GTGGAGGAATATATAGAACAGTTTTATAATTATGTAAAAATGTATACGGATGAATCAAAAAAATAAATTAGGACAAACTGGAGTAGGTGTAATAATTCCAGAGTTTAAACTGCATATAGGGAAGAAATTAAATGAAGGAATGTCTGTTTATACGGCAGAAATGATTGCTTTATTAGGTGCTGTAGAATGGATTGAGGAAGTGAGACCATTAAGAGCTGTCATATGTTCAGATTCAAGTTCATCATTGATCAGTTTAAAAAGAAATCATTCAGAAAGCCGTCCAGATATCTTATTAGTAATTCAAAAAATATTATATCATATTCAGATGATGGGGTTATCAGCTGTGTTTCTTTGGGTTCCTGCACATATAGGAGTGAAAGGTAATTAAATGACTGATAAGAAAGCTAAATTCAATTCAATTCAATTCAATTCAATTCAATTTTTTCAATTCAATTTTATTTATATAGCGCCAAATCATGAAACATGTCATCTCAAGGCAATTTACAAAGTCAAGTTCAATCATATTATACAGATTGGGTCAGATTATACAGATTGGTCAAAAATGTCCTATATAAGGAAACCAGTTGATTGCATCAAAGTCCCGACAAGCAGCAGTCACTCCTGGGGAACCGTAGAGCCACAGGGAGAGTCGTCTGCATTGTACATGGCTTTGCTGCAATCCCTCATACTGAGCAAGCATGAAGCGACAGTGGGAAGAAAAACCACCCATTAACGGGAAGGAAAAACCTCCGGCAGAACCGGGCTCAGTATGAACGGTCATCTGCCTCGACCGACTGGGGTTACAGAAGACAGAACAGAGACACAACAAGACAGACAAGCAAGCACAGAAGCACACATTGATCTAGTAATCTGTTCTACATTAGATGGTAGTAGCGGGTGAGCCGTCTTCTCTGGATGATGTCACAGTTAACAGAACGCCAGACCAGGTGTACCTACTATGAAGAAAAAGAGAGAGAGCAAAAAGTTAAAAGCTGAAATGACGACAGTCATTTCAATGTAATACAATGCAAAACTGGAGAACAGTAGACTGAAGAACAGTAGAAATCAGTAGAGTGAGAAAATTAGACCCTGATGTCCTCCAGCAGCCTAGGCCTATCACAGCACAACTATAGAGATAGCTCAGGGTATGAGCCACTCTAACTATAAGCTTTGTCAAAAAGGAAAGTTTTAACATTAGTCTTAAAAATAGATAGGGTGTCTGCCTCACGGACCAAAACTGGGAGTTGGTTCCACAGGAGAGGAGCCTGATAGCTAAAGGATCTGCCTCCCATTCTACTTTTAGAGACTCTAGGAACCAGCAGCAGACCTGCAGTCTGAGAGCGAAGTGCTCTGTTAGGAACATACGGGGTAATCAGAGCTCTGATATATGATGGAGCTTGATTATTAAGGGCTTTATACGTTAGAAGGAGAATTTTAAATTCTATTCTTGATTTAACAGGAAGCCAATGAAGGGAAGCTAAAATTGGAGAAATATGATCCCTCTTGTTGATTTTCATCAGAACTCTTGCCGCAGCATTTTGAATCAGCTGAAGACTTCGAACTGCATTTTGTGGACTTCCTGATAGTAAAGAATTACAATAGTCCAGCCTTGAAGTAACAAATGCATGGACTAGTTTTTCAGCATCACTCCTGGACAGAATGTTTCTAATTTTGGCGATATTCCGGAGGTGAAAAAGGAAACTCTGGAAACCTGTTTAATATGGGATTTAAATGACATGTCTTGGTCAAAAATAACACCAAGGTTTTTTACTTTATTACCAGAGGCCAAGTTAATGCCATCCAGATTAAGTGATTGGTTAAGAAGTTTATTTTTTGAGGACTCTGGCCCAAAGATTACAACTTCGGTCTTGTCAGAATTTAGATGCAGGAAATTTAAAGTCATCCAGCTTTTGATGTCATCAAGACATGACTGCAGTTGAAGTAATTGATTGGATTCATCAGGATTTATGGATAAATATAGCTGAGTGTCATCAGCATAACAGTGGAAATTAATCCCATGCTGTCTGATAATTTTGCCTATCGGAAGCATATATATAGTAAAGAGAATTGGTCCAAGGACTGAACCCTGTGGTACTCCACAGGTGACCCTAGAGTTTAAGGAAGATTTATTATTAACATGAACAAACTGGAATCTGTCCGACAGATAAGATTTAAACCAGCCTAATGCTTTTCCCTTAATCCCCACAGTATGCTCAAGTCTTTGTAGGAGAATATTTTGATCAACTGTATCAAATGCAGCACTGAGATCTAACAGGACAAGTACAGACACAAGTCCATTATCTGAGGCCATGAGAATATCATTAGTGACCTTCACCAGAGCTGTTTCAGTGCTATGATGAGCTCTGAAGCCTGACTGAAACTCCTCAAGTAGGTCATTGCTTTGTAAATGTTCACAAAGTTGATTAGCAACTACTTTTTCAAGAATTTTAGATAAGAAAAGAAGATTCTGTAGTTTACTAGCTCATCTTGATCAAGAGAAGGTTTTTTAAGTAAAGGTTTAATAACAGCTACTTTAAAAACCTGTGGTACATATCCATTTACTAAGGATAGATTAATCATGTATTCAAAGGGAATACCTCCTTAAACAACTTAGTTGGGATTGGGTCTAACATACAGGTAGAAGGTTTAGATGAAGCTAAGATTTTAGATAGCTCAGAAAGCTCTACTGCTTCTAAACAGTTCAAACACTGTGCAGGTTCTAAAGATTCCTCCAATGCTGCCTTACTTATAATAGATAATAGATATAATAGATTGTATTTTACGTATCAGATACATAATACACACACACACACACATACGACATTATACGTAATATAATAACCATTATAACAATTTAAGAAACTAGTTATATATCAAAAAAGAACACGGAACAGAAAAAACATGGTCCATCATGTGGGAAGGAGGGACCTGTTGGACCTTTCTATTGCATCCCCTGTCCCTTGATCCGTTCAGCCATTTCGACACTGCCCTCTCCAAATCTTTCCTGTTGATCTGTCTGGTTAATGTGTTGTTCTTTAAAGCTCCTGCGGGAAACATATCTTATGGTCACTTCATATGTACCAACACAACTCTCAACTACAATTGTAAAGTCAACTATGTTAAGGTGAAATTTACCAACAAATGATCAGTTTTATATCAATTACCCAAGATTTAAATTGTAATTTTGGGTGAAGTATCCCTTTACATAATTGACTTTACAAACCTGCAAACGTCAGAATGAACTGGGAAAAAGCTAAGAAAAAAAAGATCAAAATTCAAAGCTGACTGGCCAAGGCTGTCACATTTTTTTATTTCTTTCTAAAATCTGGCTTTATTAAATTGCCTATAAAAAAATTACAAACCAAGGAAAAAATACAAAATGTAATATTTTTGATAAGAACAGCTGTTGACTGGAAGATCTGTGCAAGAAAATCTTGAAAACATTTCTTATATGATAACATTTCTGGAGCACCTATGCTCTGTCCTTAAGGTGAAGGTATTATTGACCTTAGAAAATCAAATTCATAACATACATAAATTTCCCTCGACAGACACAAATATCCTAAAGTTACTATATTACAGTTATTATCCATTATGCACTTACCAAATATGACTTCAAACAGATTTTAAGTCCTGAATTCCTACTTTCCATTCCAGCCCACAAAGTTGTACTGCCTTGACAGGCCATAGTCCATGATGAAGAACATCATACGTCTTGTGGCCTCATCCACAGTCCTCCCACCAATGTCTGACACTGCTGTGACCTAAGGGGGAACAAAAACAGTTCAAAGCTAATTCATTTTTATAGCTCACAGGAGTAAACACAATGCAAAGACAATCTCTGGGTCTAGATTATTTTCATTGTTGATTAATCTATTGATTATTTTAACAATTAATTGATTGGTTGCTATAATAATAAAATGTTACAAAATTTTGAAAAATGTCAATGTTTCCCAAATCTCTTGTTCTGTCAACAAAACATGGAGATACTCAGTTTATTGCCATAAATGAGCAAAGAAAACAGAAATATTCACATTTATGAAGCTGAAATCAGAGACGTAGGACTCTTTTGTTGGGTGTTCACGTCAATAATAAGCTGGACTGGACTCATAACACCGACGCTCTGCATAAGAAGGGCCAGAGCCGCCTCCACCTCCTGAGGAGGCTGAGTTCCTTTGGAGTGAGCAGGCCCCTGCTTAAGACTTTTTATGACTCTGTGGTGGCCTCAGCCCTTCTCTACGCTGTCGTCTGCTGGGCTCCTGGCAGCGCAGAACGGGACAGAAAGAGGCTGAATAAGCTGGTGAGGAAGGCCACTTCTGTCCTGGGCTGCACTCTGGACTCAGTGGAGGAAGTAGCTGAGAGGAGGGTGTTGTCCAAGTTCACATCCATCACGGACAACACCTTCCACCCCCTGCACCAGACTGTAGAGGAGCTGAGCAGCTCCTTTAGTGCCAGACTTAGACACCCCGTCTGTAAAAAGGAGCGCTACCGCAAGTCATTCATAGCAATCATTCTGATTGCTATATAATCTGCAATCAGATTATACAGTGCTGCACTGTAACTGTAACCAATGTGCAATAATCTATCTAATTCACTGTGCGATAACCAGTGCAATAATCCTGAAAGAAGTGACTTCTGCTGCTATCAGTAACTGTAACCACAACTGTTATAACTTTGGGCAATAACTAATGTGCAATAATCTATTTAATACACTGTGCTATAACCTGTACAATGATCCGAAGAACTTCTGCTGCTATCACCAGGTGAATATATGTCAGTACATGTGCATGTAGGCATACAGGTAAAAGCCAGTAAATTAGAATATTTTGAAAAACTTGATTTATTTCAGTAATTGCATTCAAAAGGTGTAACTTGTACATTATATTTATTCATTGCACACAGACTGATGCATTCAAATGTTTATTTCATTTAATTTTGATGATTTGAAGTGGCAACAAATGAAAATCCAAAATTCCGTGTGTCACAAAATTAGAATATTGTGTAAGGGTTAAATTTTGAAGACACCTGGTGCCACAAACTACTCAGCTGATTAACTCAAAACACCTGCAAAGGGCTTTAAATGGTCTCTCAGTCCAGTTCTGAAGCCTACACAAACATGGGGAAGACTTCAGATTTGACAGCTGTCCAAAAGGCGACCATCGACACATTGCACAAGGAGGGAAAGACACAAAAGGTTATTGCTGAAGAGGCTGGCTGTTCTCAGAGCTCTGTGTCCATACACATTAATAGAGAGGCAAAGGGAAGGAAAAACTGTGGTCAGAAAAAGTGTACAAGCGATAGGGATCACCGCGCCCTAGTCAAGATTGGGGAAAAAAACCCATTCAAAAATGTGGGGGAAATTCACAAGGAGTGGACAGCTGCTGGAGTCAGTGCTTCAAGATCCACCACCAAGAGACGCTTGAAAGACATGGGTTTCAACTGCAGCATACCTCGTGTCAAGCCACTGTTGACCAAGAAACAGCGCGAAAAGCGTCTCACCTGGGCTAAGGAAAAAAAGAGCTGGACTGCTGCTGAGTGGTCCAAAGTCATGTTTTCTGACGAAAGCAAATTTTGCATTTCCTTTGGAAATCGAGGTCCCAGAGTCTGGAGGAAGACAGGAGAGGCACAGGATCCACGTTGCCTGAAGTCTAGTGTAAAGTTTCCACCATCAGTGATGGTTTGGGGTGCCATGTCATCTGCTGGTGTTGGTCCACTCTGTTTCCTGAGATCCAGGGTCAACGCAGCCGTCTACCAGCAAGTTTTAGAGCACTTCATGCTTCCTGCTGCTGACCTGCTCTATGGAGATTTCAGGTTCCAACAGGACTTGGCGCCTGCACACAGCGCAAAATCTACCCGTGCCTGGTTTACGGACCATGGTATTTCTGTTCTAAATTGGCCAGCCAACTCCCCTGACCTTAGCCCCATAGAAAATCTGTGGGGTATTGTGAAAAGGAAGACGCAGAATGCCAGACCCAACAACGCAGAAGAGTTGAAGGCCACTATCAGAGCAACCTGGGCTCTCATAACACCTGAGCAGTGCCAGAAACTCATCGACTCCATGCCACGACGCATTAATGCAGTAATTGAGGCAAAAGGAGCTCCAACCAAGTATTGAGTATTGTATATGCTCATATTTTTCATTTTCATACTTTTCAGTTGGCCAACATTTCTAAAAAAAATCCCTTTTTTGTATTAGCCTTAAGTAATATTCTAATTTTGTGACACACGGAATTTTGGATTTTCATTTGTTGCCACTTCAAATCATCAAAATTAAATGAAATAAACATTTGAATGCATCAGTCTGTGTGCAATGAATAAATATAATGTACAAGTTACACCTTTTGAATGCTATTACTGAAATAAATCAAGTTTTTCAAAATATTCTAATTTACTGGCTTTTACCTGTATGTATGTGTGCATATATGTATGTATGTATTTATATATATATATATATATATATATATATATATATATATATATATATATATATAAATAAATCGAGGTCCCAGTATTATTTTACTTTTTCCAAATCGGACCCAGTCAAATGCGGGACAAAAGCGCGTCATGGTAAATTAGCCTTTACTCTTCGAATTTTAAATAAAGTGTTACAGCGAATAATGAGGAGGTCCCATGCACACACACACACATAAAAAAACACTGACAAAAGGGCACTTTGGGCATCAAGGGGCAAAGCGGCAGGTGACCAAGCCCCCCGCCCCCCTCTGCACGTCCCTGCTGTTAGCTGTGATATCACTTCTGTCTTCCTCAGCCAAACCGGCGGCTTTCAGTTTTTTTCAGGTGCGCCCCCTGCTGTCGGGAAGTCTTCTGCTTCTTCTTTTTCTTTATGGATTTTTTTTGCCGGTTGGCACGCAACCAAATGGTGCATTACCGCCACCAACTGGTATGGAGTGTGGATCAGAATGGCCACTTCTTATTTATACTAAACAAAACAAGTCACAATCAAATTAACAAAACAATATAAACAAAACCAAAAAAAGATTTCAAATCCTCTCAATTACATTTATTAATCTAAGATAATGAAAAATAATCACATAACAATTATCTCTGGAGTTTTTCTAAGTATTTCTATTAAATCAAATTGTATTCTTTTCCTTTTTAGATTTTGGACCATTTCTCTCCTTTCTCTTTCATACTTCCTACAGTATACCATAACGTGTTCAACTGTCTTTTGTTGCTCACAATATTCACATCTGCCATTGTTATGTTTACCTATTTAGAATAATGTATTATTTAATCCTGTGTGCCCAAATCTAAGTCCTGATATAATTGTTTCTTCTCCTATGTTCTTCCCTGCCCATCTCATTTTTCCCACTCTCCTCTGGATCATGTAAAACCATCTTCTGTTCCTCTCTTCCTCCCATTGCTTTTGCCACCTTTCCTTCATCTTCTGTTTAATTATGCTCTTTATTTCCATCTTACTAATTTTAACTGACACATCAATGTCTTTTCTTGTTGTAGCCGCCTTTGCAGCCTTATCTGCCATTTCATTTCCTTTAACTCCCATGTGTGCTGGTACCCAAAAAAATATGACTGTAATGTCCATCATTTGAATTCTGTATAATGTTTGCTGGATTTCTATCAAAATATCTGGTCTACTGTCTGAGTGTTTTATCGGTAAACTGATTAGTGATGAAGATGAATCTGAACAAATAATCACTCTCAGAGGTCTTATTTCTTCTACCCATTGCATTGCAAACAAAATTGCTAACATTTCTCTTGTGTATACTGATATATTATTACTTGTCCTCTTTCCTACTGTAATATGAAACTCTGGAACAATAAAAGATACTCCTATCTTGTTATCTAAACTTTTTTGATGCATCTGTGTAGATCTGAATGAAACTAGTAAATATTAATATATTCCTGTATTGTATTTGAATTTAAAAAAAACCTGACCTTATTTCCCTTTCGTAATAGTGTTAGATCTACTTTAGCTTCAGGTAGTATCCAAGGTTGTACTGCTGTCAGTGGTACTGTTGAACTGAACATTAAATCAGTTAATTCTAATTCCATTGCTTTTTGTCTAACTGTCTACCCAAAGCTTTTTCTCTCCCTCTTCTCCATTTCCCAACAAGATGTTAAAGTGCTCTGTGCTGGATGATCTTCACTATGACCCTGTAAATTAGCCCAATAGTTTAGAGATAACTGAATTCTTCTCAATGTCGGGAAGTCTGAACAACAACAACTCTTAATGCATCACGTGACTTTTGGCACAAATTTACCGCAGCGTGGGTGGGATTGTATCGTAGTCGAGCAGAGGCTGTTTTGTGCGAGCAGAGGCTGTTTTGTGCGAGCAGAGACCATTTTGTACTCGAGGAAAACTTATAAATGATATTTTGAGCGCAAGGTAGGTGGACAGTTTGCAAAACAATTTTTTTTGTGTGAAACATATCTTTTTGTGTGCAAAACAAGTTTTATTTGTGTGCAATACCTTTTTTGTGTACAACCTTTCAGCTGAAGACTTTTAACTGCATTTCAACCAGTAAAATAATGTTTAAACCAGGGGTGTCAAACGTACGGCCCGCCGAACGATTGTATCTCCTCGCTGCATCGACCAATCTGCACCTGATTTTTTGTGAGTCGGGTGGGGGGGGCCGCAAGCGCTCATCGCCGCTTGCGGCTTTAATTATTATTATTAGGCCCGAGCAGCGAAGCGCTGCGAAGGCCTATTGTTTCTGTGTTGTTTCTTCTTATTAGGCCCGAGCAGCGAAGCGCTGCGAAGGCCTATTGTATCTGTAGTGTTTAATTATTATTATTAATCTGCCACCCCAAAGAGGGGCCTTTTTGAGGGCTTTATCATATTCAAAAACTCACCAAACTTGGCAGATGCATGAAGACTGCTTAAAAATATTGTATTTTAAGGTCGTCACAAAAATCAAAAGAAAAATGCCTCAACGGCGCCACCTAGCAATTTTCAAAGGACCCTTTGCTATTCACTTACTTCATCGTAGAGACATGAGATTTGGTACAGTGGTAGAGCTCACCAAGACGCTCAGAATTTACAATTAATGTCATAGTGCAAATATCACAGGAAGTCGGCCATTTTAGATTGAAGGTCTGATTTTGACCCCAATTTTGACGTGTACAGCATTGGTATTTGATCGAACTCCTCCTAGAGATTTTGAGCGAGCGGCTTGAAACTCGGTCAGTCTGATCATAAGGCATGGCCAATTAAAAGATATCAAAACGGTGAGTTTTTGAGCTTGTTGAAGGGGCATTAGCAGGGGTCAAAGTTCACCTACTTGCCACAAAAAATAAAACTGTTATATCTCCAAAACAGAAACACACAGAGGCACCAAACTTTCTGTGATTGATCATCATCGGGTCTTCTTTAATATCCAATGGTCAAATGATGACATCACTTAGGCCATGCTTCCTGACAACAGGAAGTGTCATGTTTTGCTGTAAACGGTCGCTATGTTACCCCTCTGAGCTAATCAACATGAAACTGTGTCCAGAGACAGAAGACATGTTGTTGTGTTGTGGATTCCAGCCCCAAGTGGATTCGATGGAGCAGGAGAGCGTGGCGGCGTGGTGAAGTCACCTCAAACGCCGCTGCCATACGTTTGGCTCTGAATTCCACATTTTTGGGCCGAGCTGCTTAAAACTCACTTGGATGCATCCTTATCCACCCCCCAACAGGAATCCATAACAAACTTTGGTGGGCGTGACCTAATGCCTCAACGGCGCCACCTAGCAATTTTCAAAGGACCCTTTGCTATTCACTTACTTCATCGTAGAGACATGAGATTTGGTACAGTGGTAGAGCTCACCAAGACGCTCAGAATTTACAATTAATGTCATAGTGTAAATATCACAGGAAGTCGGCCATTTTAGATTGAAGGTCTGATTTTGACCCCATTTTTGACGTTTACAGCATTGGTATTTGATCAAACTTCTCCTAGAGATTTTTAGCGAGCGGCTTGAAACTCGGGCAGTCTGATCATAAGGCATGGCCAATTAAAAGTTATCAAAACGGTGAGTTTTTGAGCATGCTGAAGGGGCGTGAGCAGGGGTCAAAGTTCACCTACTCGCCATGAAACACAAAACTGTTATATTTCATACACAAAAACTCACAGAGCCACCAAACTTTGAGTAGTTGATCACCACTAGGTCTCCTACAATATCCAATGGTCAAATGATGACATTGCTTAGGCCACGCCCCCTGACAACAGGAAGTGTCATGTTTTATTGTTAACAGTCGCTATGTTACCCCTCTGAGCTAATCAACATGAAACTGTGTCCACAGACAGAAGACATGTTGCTGTGTTGTGGATTCCAGGCCCAACTGGATTCCATGTAGCAGTGCGGCATGGCAAAACGCCGCTGCCATATGTCCAGACTTCCATAGGATATTGACAAATTTAATAAAAAGTAACTTAAAATTACCTTAAAAGGAAAACATTTTTAAAAGTCAAAAGGCTTATTTAATGCTTTGAGAACATCTCTTCTATTCGGCTACAAAATCGACCAAAACAGGATGATCTTTTAAGTTATAAGACCATTTTTAAGATGTCAATACATAGATTTTAAGCTGGTGGGTCGCCACTGCCTCCGGTAGCCAAATGCATCGCTGCATCAACTGATCTGCACCAGATTTTTTGCGAGTCGTGGGGGAGCGCTGCTCAATGCCTTCGTGTGTATTGCCCGGTGGACAGGCGGGGAAAATGCGTGACAGCTTCTGCCGTGGCTGGCGGCCGGCGGTGGGCGAACCCCTGCGGTGGCCAATAGGCCGGAGCGGAGCACAATAAAGATTTAAAAAGAATTGTAAAATATTTTTCTGGAGCTTGACTCAAATTAAAACAATGTTTATAATTATTTGTAAACATTTGTATACTCTGTTTATCTTGTTTTTAAGTATTTTATATTTACAATAAAATGCATAATTTATTTTTTAGACTAGTTCCATATGTAAGGTTGCAAGAAATCTTGTAACTATACTGAATTTGCAGCTTAAGAAGATTGGGTTTGACAGACAACACCAACTGTCCCCTCAATCCAGTGCACACAATACCACAACAGACCTCATCACGCTCTACAGTACATCAAGAAAACTAAATCAACTAAAACAAGTTCACGAGTTACCATGAAATAAAGTTAATCCATATTTGTGTGTCAGGGTGTCTAAGCACTCTCCAGAATTTGACATCTCAGCAGAGCCTGTAATAATTATAGAAAGTAACGTTATAGTTGTTCTGCCTTTTGTTAAGACAGCAAGGAATTCATGTCGTGAATACATTACATAAATAAGATATTAATTAATTCTTAGTCAGTGGAAATCCATGGTAAAAACAGTTAGAAACGTTTTGGGTTCATATTTAATCAGAGTGAGACATCACAACTTTGCTAGATCTCTATGTGAATTACGTGAGATAGTGAGTGCTCTCACCTTAAAAAAAGATCTTTGACGTATTTTGCTCTGGTAAAAAGCTGCTTTTCAGCTATGAAGCTAGGGAAACTGCTAATGTTGAAGTTGAATTTGTTCTACACGCTTCTGCCTTGGAAAAATATTTGTCTTTTTACAAAAACAATGTTTAAAGCCAGATTTGGGACCAAAGGTTATTCAGACAACGCAAGAAAAGGAAGCTTTGTGTGGGGAACTTTTGTCCTAGCTGTCTAGCAGCATATGGCCCAAGGACAGCACAATAGTTTTCTTGAAGTATAATTTTGGAGAAGTAGAAACAAGTATTAACATAGCTCTCAACTCACGCATTGACCGTGTGACACACGCATTTCACTAACTTCACACGCTCACACGCAACACATGGCATTTCACACGCAAACATTGCATTTTTCACGCATAAAAATCACAAAGCCCATCTGGGCTGCGAGCTGTTTCGGCTTCTTTCACAACTTGTGGCCATCAGTAATTCCTGCTGCAGTTCATGTTAACAGAGCAGCAGGAAGAGTAATCAGAGTTATGAATAATTTTAGTCTTAACCAGTGGTAAAAGTGAGCCGGTGTTATGCTCAAAAGTGCATGCCTGCCGAGATGTGCATCCCCTGTCGAGGGAGCGCGCCTCGCTCTGTACAAATGAATATCGACGGAAAACGAATTAAAATACGACCAACGGAGCAACTTGTTCTTATATTAATTATATAAAAACGTTTAAATGTACTTCTAGTGTGAAAAAAACTGTGTGTATTTGGCAGATTCGTTTACAAAAGTACGGGTGTTATGAACAACATTAAATCCAAAGTTTTTATCTGCGGTACGGCTGATTTATTTGTTGTGGTCTCTTGTCATTCACACAAAACAATAAACCGTGAGAGCCAACCTGAGTTTTGAAACTGCAAAGCTTTTTCTTAAGCGGAAGATCAAACGTGCAGACACAGAGTGGGACCAATGTGATGCATATGTGAGCGTCAGAAAGCTATGGTGCATTCAGGAGCATGGGACATTTCAAACTTACAAGGAAAGATTCATAAAACGGAATAGAACTTAACTCATACAATAATCTATTTATCCAGAAACAGTGTGGGCTTTCTTACAATACTGAATGCTCTATAATTGTATTTCTGTTATGTTTTGATTCTGCACATCTGCTAGCTTTTTATTCTGAAAAATCTATAATATTACAGCAGCAAATTATCAAAGTTTTTCAAAAGCCTGTTTAAAAGCTCCAAATGGGGCTTCAGATCATAGAGCGACAATTGCGCTGTCATTGTTTTACAGGGCAGAATTTGCATTTGCTGACCCTTGTCCTTTAATTACAGATGGATATACAGGAATACAGTCATACAAGTGTCAACTCTGAGATAGCAGGGGATGCGTTTTTTGGCAATGGGGCTGCCAAAAAACGCATCCCCCTATGTTTTTAATTTAAAAATTGTCCCACACACCTGAAATTCACACTAGTAGTTCAGAACACATGTGTAAACACGTAGAAAATGTTACATCAACTACAAGTGTATATTTCTATGAAACAGCAGGGGATGCGTTTTTTGGCAACGGTGATGCAAAACTGGAGAACAGTAGACTGTAGAACAGTAGAACTAGGTAGAGTGAGAAATATAGGCCCTGATGTCCTCCAGTAGCTTAAGCCTATAGCAGCATAACTATAAAGGTAGCTCAGGGTAACATGAGCCACTCTAACTATAAGCTTTGTCAAAAAGGAAGGTCTCAGAAGCCAGCTTCTAGTGGAGGAGTTCAAGTATTTTGGGGTCTTGTTCACGAATGAGGGGAAGATGGAGCGGGAGATCGACAGGCGGATTGGTGCGACGTCTGCTGTGAAGCGGGCACTGTACTGATCCGTTGTGGTGAAGAGAGAGCTGAGCCAAAAGGCGAAGCTCTCGATTTACCGGCCGATCTAAGTTCCTACCCTCATTTATGGTCACGTGCTTTGGGTCGTGACCGAAGAAACGAGATCCCTGATACAAGCGGCCGAAATTAGTTTTCTCCGTAGTGTGTCTGGGCTCTCCCTTAGAGATAGGTTGAGGAGCTCAGTCAGCCGGGGAGGACTCAGAGTAGAGCCGCTGCTCCTCCACGTCGAGAGGAGCCAGTTGAGGTGGCTCGGGTATCTGGTCAGGATGCCTCTTGGACGCCTCCCTGGTGAGGTGTTCCGGGCACGTCCCACCGGGAGGAGGTCCATGGGAAGACCCAGGACATGCTGGAGAGACTATGTTTCTAGGCTGGCCTGGGAACACCTTGGGATTCCCCCAGAGGAGCTGGCCCAAGTTGCTGGGGAGAGAGACGTCTGGGCCTCCCTACTGAAGCTGCTACCCCCGCGACCCGACTCCGGATAAGCAGAAGACGATGGATGGATGGAAAAAGGAAAGTTTTAGGATTAGTCTTAAAAGTAGACAGGGTGTCTGCGTCACGGAACAAAACTGGGAGTTGGTTCCACTGGAGAGGAGCATGATAGCTAAAGGATCTGCCTACCATTCTGGTTTTACAGACTTTAGGAACCACCAGCAGACCTGCTTTCTGAGAGTGAAGTGGTCTGTTAGCAATATTCCATGTGTGTATGTTGTGTACAAACTTTAGTAATTTCTAACGTGTTATTTTAGCAATATTCCAATTGCTAAAGTGTTACTTGTACATTATTACTTTTGGGTGTGTATCCACCCATTTAACTGTCAAACTTTCATAAAAGCTGTCTTAATGCAAGAAACGAAACCCTTAAACACATGAAATAATTAACTTTAAATAAAAAGGTTTTGTTAATATTTCACATGAAGCTGGATTAACAGCTAGTAAGATACCTTTGATTAAATTTGTATACTAGTGTTTAAACTAGGGGTGTCAAACGTACGGCCTGCGGGCCGGATCTGGCCCACCAAACGATTTAGTCCGGCCCGGTGGCCAAATGCATTTTCATTATTCAACGGCTGTGTCTCCTCGGTGCATCGACTGATCTGCACCAGATTTTTTGTGAGTCGTGGGGGAGCGCTGCCCAACGCATACGTGTGTATCGCATGGTAGACAGGTGAGGAAAATGCATGACAGCTTCTGCGGTGGCTGGCGGCGGGAGGTGCGCGTACCCTAGCGGTGGCCCATAGGCCAGAGCGGCGCTTGGCTGCGAGGGCCGATCATCACCGCTTGCGGTTTTAATTAGGCCCGAGCAGCGAAGCGCTGCGAAGGCCTATTGTATCTGTAGTGTTTAATTATTAGGCCCGAGCAGCTAAGCGCTGCGAAGGCCTATTGTCACTGCAGATTTTATTAGGCCCGAGCAGCTAAGCGCTGCGAAGGCCTATTGTAACTGCAGATTTTATTATTATTATTAGGCCCGAGCAGCTAAGCGCTGCGAAGGCCTATTGTAACTGCAGATTTTATTATTATTATTATTATTATTAGGCCCGAGCAGCTAAGCGCTGCGAAGGCCTATTGTAACTGCAGATTTTATTATTATTATTATTAGGCCCGAGCAGCTAAGCGCTGCGAAGGCCTATTGTAACTGCAGATTTTATTATTATTATTATTATTATTATTATTATTATTAGGCCTGAGCAGCTAAGCGCTGCGAAGGCCTATTGTAACTGCAGATTTTATTATTATTATTATTATTATTATTAGGCCCGAGCAGCTAAGCGCTGCGAACGCCTATTGTAACTGCAGATTTTATTATTAGGCCCGAGCAGCTAAGCGCTGCGAAGGCCTATTGTAACTGCAGATTTTATTATTATTATTATTATTATTATTATTATTATTTATTCTTGGGACTTTTGAAACGGCTTTTTGGAGGCCTAAACATGCATG
Organism: Fundulus heteroclitus; assembly: GCF_011125445.2. Classification (NCBI taxonomy): domain Eukaryota; kingdom Metazoa; phylum Chordata; class Actinopteri; order Cyprinodontiformes; family Fundulidae; genus Fundulus; species Fundulus heteroclitus. The sequence goes on along the minus strand of NW_023396796.1, from coordinate 99,019 downwards.
AAAACTCACCAAACTTTGCCCAAAATTGTCCCCCGTGAGAAATCGCATGATTTTAGTGTAATTGAAAGCGGGCGTGGCAAACCCGCTCAACAGCGCCAACTAGAGTGAGTTGGGCCAAACCGTAACACGTAGAAAGCTGAAATTTTTTACCTAGGTAGCTTTTTTAAAGTTATGAAAAAAAGTCTATTGTGGGTATGCTCTAAAACCCACAGGAAGCCTGCCATTTTGGGTCAAAGGGTAAAATATTGACGGTTTTTGCCTCGAACTTTAACGAACTAGTCCTAGGCATTTTAAGCTATCACTTTCAAATTTTTTCAGCGTGGAGATGAGACCTTGAGGGTTAAAAGTTATCAAAGGTTTTATGAAATATGCATATTTGCCTGAGCTGTCACATTGCAAAAATCAGGTTTGTGGAAAACCATTAAAAACGCATTAAATCAGTAAGCCCCAAGCCATGCTTTGTCTGAGAATTATGAAACTTGGTAAGCAGATGTATCTTTTCAGTCCCTACAAAAAAGTCTCTTGGACCAATTGTGTAAACCCTAAAGAAAGTCAATTAATTTTCATCAAAGATGTCATTTTGTCATAAAAACGGGTATTATTTTTGACCACAAGATGGCAGCATAATACTTTGAACCTCTGATTTACCCATGTCTATTCTTAATCACTCTTACTTTTATTTATCGACTCTTTCCTGCATTTAAATTCTGACAAGACAGAAGTTGTAATCTTTGGGCCAGAGTCTTCAAAAAATAAAGTTCTTAATCAATCCCTTAATCTGGATGGCATTAACTTGGCCTCTGGTAATAAAGTTAAAAATCTTGGTGTTGTTTTCGACCAAGACATGTCATTTAAATCCCATATTAAACAGGTTTCCAGAGTTTCCTTTTTTCACCTCCGGAATATCGCCAAAATTAGAAACATTCTGTCCAGGAGTGATGCTGAAAAACTAGTCCATGCATTTGTTACTTCAAGGCTGGACTATTGTAATTCTTTACTATCAGGAAGTCCACAAAATGCAGTTCGAAGTCTTCAGCTGATTCAAAATGCTGCGGCAAGAGTTCTGATGAAAATCAACAAGAGGGATCATATTTCTCCAATTTTAGCTTCCCTTCATTGGCTTCCTGTTAAATCAAGAATAGAATTTAAAATTCTCCTTCTAACGTATAAAGCCCTTAATAATCAAGCTCCACCATATATCAGAGCTCTGATTACCCCGTATGTTCCTAACAGAGCACTTCGCTCTCAGACTGCAGGTCTGCTGCTGGTTCCTAGAGTCTCTAAAAGTAGAATGGGAGGCAGATCCTTTAGCTATCAGGCTCCTCTCCTGTGGAACCAACTCCCAGTTTTGGTCCGTGAGGCAGACACCCTATCTATTTTTAAGACTAATGTTAAAACTTTCCTTTTTGACAAAGCTTATAGTTAGAGTGGCTCATACCCTGAGCTATCTCTATAGTTGTGCTGTGATAGGCCTAGGCTGCTGGAGGACATCAGGGTCTAATTTTCTCACTCTACTGATTTCTACTGTTCTTCAGTCTACTGTTCTCCAGTTTTGCATTGTATTACATTGAAATGACTGTCGTCATTTCAGCTTTTAACTTTTTGCTCTCTCTCTTTTTCTTCATAGTAGGTACACCTGGTCTGGCGTTCTGTTAACTGTGACATCATCCAGAGAAGACGGCTCACCCGCTACTACCATCTAATGTAGAACAGATTACTAGATCAATGTGTGCTTCTGTGCTTGCTTGTCTGTCTTGTTGTGTCTCTGTTCTGTCTTCTGTAACCCCAGTCGGTCGAGGCAGATGACCGTTCATACTGAGCCCGGTTCTGCCGGAGGTTTTTCCTTCCCGTTAATGGGTGGTTTTTCTTCCCACTGTCGCTTCATGCTTGCTCAGTATGAGGGATTGCAGCAAAGCCATGTACAATGCAGACGACTCTCCCTGTGGCTCTACGGTTCCCCAGGAGTGACTGCTGCTTGTCGGGACTTTGATGCAATCAACTGGTTTCCTTATATAGGACATTTTTGACCAATCTGTATAATCTGACCCAATCTGTATAATATGATTGAACTTGACTTTGTAAATTGCCTTGAGATGACATGTTTCATGATTTGGCGCTATATAAATAAAATTGAATTGAAAAAATTGAATTGAATTGAATTGAATTTAGCTTTCTTATCAGTCATTTAATTACCTTTCACTCCTATATGTGCAGGAACCCAAAGAAACACAGCTGATAACCCCATCATCTGAATATGATATAATATTTGTTGAATTACTAATAAGATATCTGGACGGCTTTCTGAATGATTTCTTTTTAAACTGATCAATGATGAACTTGAATCTGAACATATGACAGCTCTTAATGGTCTCACTTCCTCAATCCATTCTACAGCACCTAATAAAGCAATCATTTCTGCCGTATAAACAGACATTCCTTCATTTAATTTCTTCCCTATATGCAGTTTAAACTCTGGAATTATTACACCTACTCCAGTTTGTCCTAATTTATTTTTTTGATTCATCCGTATACATTTTTACATAATTATAAAACTGTTCTATATATTCCTCCACTATTAAAGAATTACATATATACATTTTATCTCTATTTTTCTTTTCCAATATTGTTAAATCTACTATTGTTTCAGGTAAGATCCATGGTGGTGTTATTGATAATGGTACTGTTGGACTAATATTTCAATGATTTAATCCTAATTCTGTTGCTTTCTGAATAATTGTCCAACCAAATGACTTATTATGAACCTTCTTTTTCACTGCAGGAATGTAAAAGTCAATTAATTTTCATCAAAGATGTCATTTTGTCATAAAAACGGGTATTATTTTTGACCACAAGATGGCAGCATAATACTTTGAAACTCTGATTTACCCATGTCTATTCTTAATCACTCTTACTTTTATTTATCGACTCTTTAGCTTTCTTATCAGCCATTTAATTACCTTTCACTCCTATATGTGCAGGAACCCAAAGAAACACAGCTGATAACCCCATCATCTGAATATGATATAATATTTGTTGAATTACTAATAAGATATCTGGACGGCTTTCTGAATGATTTCTTTTTAAACTGATCAATGATGAACTTGAATCTGAACATATGACAGCTCTTAATGGTCTCACTTCCTCAATCCATTCTACAGCACCTAATAATGCAATCATTTAGTAAATTAGCCCAATAGTTTAGAGATAACTGAATTCTTCTCAATGTCGGGAAGTCTGAACAACAACTCTTAATGCATCATGTGACTTTTGGCACAAATTTACCGCAGCGTGGGTGGGATTGTTTCTTAGTCGAGCAGAGGCTGTTTTGTATGTGCAGAGACCATTTTGTACTGGAGGAAAACATATCAATGATATTTTGAGTGCAAGGTTGGCGGACAGTTTGCAAAACAATTTCTTTTGTGGAAAAACCCCTTTTTGTGTGCAAAACAAGTTTTATTTGTGTGCAACACCTTTTCTGTTTACAACCTTTTGGCAGGAAACTATCTCCGTAACTCTTGCTGCAGCATTTTGGATCAGCTGAAGACTTTGAACTGCATTTCAACCAGTAAACTAATGTTTAAACCAGGGATGTCAAACGTACGGCCCGCCGAACGATTTGGTCCGGCCCGGTGGCCAAATGCAATATCATTATTCAACGGCTGTATCTCCTTGCTGCATCAACCGATCTGCTCCTGATTTCACTGCCGAACGGGTTCGTGTGAATTGCCCGGTGGACGTGCGCGTGAAATGCGTGACAGCTTCTGCGGTGGCTGGCGGCAGGCGGTGCGCGTACCCCAGCGGTGCTTGGCTGCGAGGGCCGCTCATCGCCGCTTGCGGCTTTAATTAGGCCCGAGCAGCTAAGCGCTGCGAAGGCCTATTGTAACTGCAGATTTTATTATTATTATTAGGCCCGAGCAGCGAAGCGCTGCGAAGGCCTATTGTTTCTGTGTTGTTTCTTATTATTTTTATTCTGCCCCCCTAAAGAGGGGCCTTTTTGGGGGCTTTATCATACTCAAAAACTCACCAAACTTTGCAGGTGCATGGTGACTGTTTAAAAATTTTGTATTTTAAGGTCGTCCCAAAAATCAAAAGAAAAATGCCTCAACGGCGCCACCTAGCAATTTTCAAAGGACCCTTTGCTATTAACTTACTTCATCGTAGAGACATGAGATTTGGAACAGTGGTAGAGCTCACCAAGACGCTCAGAATTTACAATTAATGTCATAGTGCAAATATCACAGGAAGTCGGCCATTTTAGATTGAAAGTCTGATTTTGACCCCATTTTTGACGTGTACAGCAGTGGTATTTGATCGAACTCCTCCTAGAAATTTTGAGCGAGCGGCTTGAAACTCGGTCAGTCTGATCATAAGGCATGGCCAATTAAAAGTTATCAAAACGGTGAGTTTTTGAGCTTGTTGAAGGGGCATTCGCAGGGGTCAAAGTTCACCTACTCGCCACAAAAAATAAAACTGTTATATCTCCTACACAGAAACACACAGAGGCACCAAACTTTCTGTGATTGATCATCATCGTGTCTTCTTTAATATCCAATGATCAAATGATGACATCACTTAGGCCACGCCCCCTGACAACAGGAAGTGTCATGTTTTATTGTTAACAGTCGCTATGTTACCCCTCTGAGCTAATCAACATGAAACTGTGTCCACAGACAGAAGACATGTTGCTGTGTTGTGGATTCCAGGCCCAACTGGATTTCATGTAGCAGTGCGGCGTGGTGGCGTGGCGAAGTCACCTGAAACGCTGCTGCCATATGTCCAGACTTCCATAAGATATTGACAAATTTAATAAAAAGTAACTTAAAATTACCTTAAAAGGACAACATTTTTAAAAGTCAAAAGGCTTATTTAATGCTTTGAGAACATCTCTTCTATTCGGCTACAAAATCAACCAAAACAGGATGATCTTTTAACCTATAAGACCATTTTTAAGATGTCAATACATAGATTTTAAGCTGGTGGGTCGCCACTGCCTCCGGTGGCCAAATGCATCGCTGCATCAACTGATCTGCACCAGTTTAATCTCGTCATGGCAAAATTATTTTTTCTCTTCATGTGTGGCACTAATACTCCATCGTAAGAACACCGCTGTTACCGCGGGTCCTGGAAAAAAAAAAAAACGCTGCTCCTGGGGGGAATTTTTGATTATGCTCACGCATAGATGTGTAATACTTCTCATTGCAATTCAGACAGGCGCAGACTGCACCGTGCAGTTCATTTTAAAGAGGCAGTTTTGGCGCATATTCCGATAGAAATGGGATGCGGGGAGCCTAAGTGTGTTGTCGTGGGCGTGTTTACCCGCTGCAGGTAACTGCTGTGAAACAATCAGAAAGATTTCCCTAATTAATAACATCTTTATGAAGCGCTAGACTTATTGTTACTATGTGCTGCTTTATCAGTTCTCTCTCTCTCGCTCGCTCGCTCGTCATCGGACAAAAATCAAACTGCTTCGTGTTTGTATTTGAAATTGTGCGTCAGACTCAGATTTAGAAGTGTTGTTACGACGTTTGAGCTGTAACTGCAACCGTTATATATATCTTGTAACTTTACTGAATTTGCAACTTAAGAAGATTGGGTTTGACAGACAACACCAACTGTCCCCTCAATCCAGTGCGCACAATACCACAACAGACCTCATCACACTCTACAGTACATCAAGAAAACTAAATCAACTAAAACAAGTTCACGAGTGCACTTGAAATGAAGTTAATCCATATTTGTGTGTCAGGGTGTCTAAGCACTCTCCAGAATTTGACATCTCAGCAGAACCTGTAATAATTATAGAAAGTAACGTTATAGTTGTTCTGCCTTTTGTTAAGACAGCAAGGAATTCATGTCGTGAATACATTACATAAATAAGATATTAATTAATTCTTAGTCAGAGGAAATCCACGGGAAAAACAGTTAGAAACGTTTTGGGTTCATATTTAATCAGAGTGAGACATCACAACTTTGTTAGATCTCTATTTGAATTACGTGAGATAGTGAGTGCTCTCACCTTAAAAAAAGATCTTTGACGTATTTTGCTCCAGTTGAAAGCTGCTTTTCAGCTATGAAGCTAGGGAAAATGCTAATGTTGAAGTTGAATTTGTTCTACACGCTTCTGCCTTGGAAAAATATTTGTCTTTTTACAAAAACAATGTTTAAAGCCAGATTTGGGAACAAAGGTTATTCAGACAACGCAAGAAAAGGAAGCATTGTGTGGGGAACTTTTGTCCTAGCTGTCTAGCTGCATATGGCCCCAGGACAGCACAATAGTTTTCTTGAAGTATAATTTTGGAGAAGTAGAAACAAGTATTAATTTCAAAAGGTAGGTAAAAAAGGAAAAAAGTTTTTACAAAATCTTAAAATGTTGGATAGTCGTTATTTCAATCTTGCTGTGAAAATTGGTGAAATATTATCATTTTTAATGCTTAGATATAAAATTGCAAGGCAATTACTAAAATTGCCTTTTGTTGAAAATGTTTTTTGGCATGCCATACTTTATATTTATAGGTAGCCTAGATGTGCATAATAAAAGAGTGGAACTAAAAGCTGGTCTAAAATTTTTATGGAGCTTTAACTTGCTAAGAGTAATAACGTTAGATGATTATATCTTTAAAATGAGATAACTGTCTCATAAAATGTGATAGTTTACGTGGTCTAAAGAGATGATTAAATTCAATGTTATTTATATAGCGCCAATTCATGAAATATGTCATCTCAAGGCACTTTCTTTACAAAGTCAAAATCAATCAGATTATACAGATTGGGTCAGATTATACACATTGGTCAAAATAATTCCTATATAATGGAACCAGTTCATTGCATCAAAGTCTTGACAAGTAGAATTCTCTCTTGAAGAAGCGTAGAGCCACAGGGAGAGTCGTCTGCATTGTCCATGGCTTTGCAGCAATCCCTCATACTGAGCAAGCATGAAGCGACAGCGGGAAAAAAAACTCCCCATTAACGGGAAGGAAAAACCTCCAGCAGAACCAGGCTCAGTATGAACGGTCATCTGCCTCGACAGACTGGGGGTTACAGAAGACAGAGCAGAGACACAACAAGAGAGACAAAAAAGCACAGAAGTTCTACATTAGATGGTAGTAACGGGTGATCTGTCTTCCCTGGATGATGCCACAGCTAACAGAACGCCAGACCAGGTGTACCTACTATGAAGAAAAAAGAAAAATCAAAAAGTTAAAAGCTGAAATGACAACAGTCATTCAAAATTGAAGAACAATAGACCCTGATGTCCTGCAGTAGCCTAAACGTATAGCAGCATAACTATAGAGGTAGCTCAGGGTAACATGAGCCACTCTAACTAGAAGCTTTTTAAAAAAGGAAAGTCCAAAGAGCCAGCTTCTAGTGGAGAAGTTCAAGTATCTTGGGGTCTTGTTCACGAATGAGGGGAAGATGGAGCGGGACATCGACAGGCGGATTGGTGCGGTGTCTGCTGTGAAGCGGGCGCTGTACCGATCCGTTGTGGTGAGAGAGCTGAGCCAAAAGGCGAAGCTCTCGATTTACCGGTTGATCTACGTTCCTACCCTCATCTATGGTCACGAGCTTTGGGTCGTGACCGAAAGAACGAGATCCCGGATACAAGCGGCTGAAATGAGTTTTCTCCGTAGTGTGTCTGGGCTCTCCCTTAGAGATAGGGTGAGGAGCTCTGTCATCCGGGGAGGACTCAGAGTAGAGCCGCTGCTCCTCCACGTCGAGAGGAGCCAGTTGAGGTGGCTTGTGCATCTGGTTAGGATGCCTCCTGGACGCCTCCCTGGAGAGGTGTTCTGGGCACGTCCCACCGGGAGGAGGCCCAGGGGAAGACCCAGGACACGCTGGAGGGACTATGTCTCCCGGCTGGCCTGCGAACGCCTTGGGATTCCCCCAGAGAAGCTGGCCCAAGTGGCCGGGGAGAGGGACGTCTGGGCCCCCTTTATAAAGCTGCTACCCCCGCGATATTGCTAAAGTGTTCCTTTAGCAATAGTCCAATTGCTAAAGTGTTACTTTTACATTACTTTTGGGTGTGTATCCACAAATTTAGATGCTAAACTTTTATAAAAGCTGTCTTAATGCAAGAAACAAAATCCTTAAACACATGAAATAGCAAGTAACTTTAAAAAACTAAAATGGTTTTGTTAACTTTTCACATTAAGCTGGATTAACAGCTAGTAAGATACCTTTGATTAAATTGGTATACTAATGTTTAAACCAGGGGTGTCAAAGCTACGGCCCGCCTTCCGAATTCGGCCCGCCGAACGATTTAGTCCGGTCCGGTGGCCAAATGCATTTTCATTATTCAACGGCTGTATCTCCTCGCTGCATCGAGCGATCTGCACCAGATTTTTTGTGAGTCGTGGGGGAGCGCTGCCGAACACGTTAGTGTGAATCGCCCAGTGGACGGGCGGGCAAAATGCGTGACAGCATCTGCGGTGGCGGGCGGTCGGCGGTGCGCAAATCCCAGCGTTGGCCAATAGGCCAGAGCGGCGCTTTGCTGCGAGGGCCGATCATCACCGCTTGCGGTTTTAATTATTATTATTATTTATTCTTGGGACTTTTGAAACGGCTTTTTGGAGGCCTAAACATGCATGAAAACTCACCAAACTTTGCCCAAAATTGTCCCCCGTGAGAAATCGCATGATTTTAGTGTAATTGAAAGCGGGCGTGGCAAACCCGCTCAACAGCGCCAACTAGAGTGAGTTGGGCCAAACCGTAACACGTAGAAAGCTGAAATTTTTTACCTAGGTAGCTTTCTTAAAGTTATGAAAAAAAGTCTATTGTGGGTATGCTCTAAAACCCACAGGAAGCCTGCCATTTTGGGTCAAAGGGTAAAATATTGACGGTTTTTGCCTCAAACTTTAACAAACTAGTCCTAGGCATTTTAAGCTATCACTTTCAAATTTTTTCAGCGTGGAGATGAGACCTTGAGGGTTAAAAGTTATCAAAGGTTTTATGAAATATGCATATTTGCCTGAGCTGTCACATTGCAAAAATCAGGTTTGTGGAAAACCATTAAAAACGCATTAAATCAGTAAGCCCCAAGCCATGCTTTGTCTGAGAATTATGAAACTCGGTAAGCAGATGTAACTTCTCAGTCCCTACAAAAAAGTCTCTTGGACCAATTGTGTAAACCCTAAAGAAAGTCAATTAATTTTCATCAAAGATGTCATTTTGTCATAAAAACGGGTATTATTTTTGACCACAAGATGGCAGCATAATACTTTGAACCTCTGATTTACCCATGTCTATTCTTAATCACTCTTACTTTTATTTATCGACTCTTTAGCTTTCTTATCAGCCATTTAATTACCTTTCATTCCTATATGTGCAGGAACCCAAAGAAACACAGCTGATAACCCCATCATCTGAATATGATATAATATTTGTTGAATTACTAATAAGATATCTGGACGGCTTTCTGAATTTCTTTTTAAACTGATCAATTATGAACTTGAATCTGAACATATGACAGCTCTTAATGGTCTCACTTCCTCAATCCATTCGACAGCAACTAATAATGCAATAATTTCTGCCGTATAAACAGATATTCCTTCATTTAATTTCTTCCCTATATGCAGTTTAAACTCTGGAATGATTACACCTACTCCAGTTTGTCGTAATTGCTGTTTTGATGCATCCGTATACATTTTTACATAATTATAAAACTGTTCTATATATTCCTCCACTATTATAGAATTACACATATACATTTTATCTTTATTTTTCTTTTCCAATATTGTTAAATCTACTATTGTTTCAGGTAAAATCCATGGTGGTGTTATTGATAATGGTACTGTTGGACTAATATTTAAATTATTTAATCCTAATTCTGTAGCTTTCTGAATAATTGTCCAGCCTTATTATGAACCCTTTCTTTTTCACTGCAGGAATGTAACATTCATACCCAACTAAACATCTTAATATATTAAGTATCCTTTTACATTTTTCAATAACCTTATCTATGTGCACTTTCCAGGATAGTTTTTCATCAAACCATACTCCTAAGAATTTAAATTGCTTTACTCTCTCTAGATCTTTGTTCTGCCCTGAATATGTTTAATATGTTTAAAAGACATTTAAAAACTACTTTGAAATGTTAATATACCGTTCTCTGTTTTAAATGAATTTGCGGTGCTTTTATGTTGAAAATCTTCCGAACCGGAAGTAGGAAGTAAAGACGCAAACAAGAGGAAGAGAGCGTGTGTGCATCGTCTCAGGGCAGCAACAATGCAGTTAATCTCTCCGAAAGCAATGGTTGTAAGTGTTGCTCATTGTTTACAGATTCGATAAGATATGTTAATATCTTTTATGGTTATTTTGTGTATAAAAGCAACAGTAAAATGTCGTGGTCTGTGTGACAGCAGAGTGTGTGTGTTTACTTGCTAATTTGCCGCTTTTCTAGCCGGCTGTGAAAATACCTGTTGAGTTACTATTAAGCAGCTGATACTTTGATACGTTAATACTGATATTTACATGGCTGTTTATTAAGCCATTTTTTTTGTATCTTTTCTAGTTTTACACTGGATTCAAAGCAGTCAGAAATGCTGACTAAATGTGTAAGAAGATAATAAAGGAGCAAGCCGCTCACTTCCTGGCTCTTGAATAAGGAGTTTGGCTGGCTGTTAATCTGTGTTCACGCAAGAGTAAAACACATAGAGAGAACAGTACAATCTTGATTATATAACTTCAGTTGTACTTCTTGATTTCTTTTCTGAGTAAAAAGCAATACTTTTGTTTTATCTACCGAAAATTTAAAACTCCATTTGTAAGACCATTGTTCAATCTTATGAATTGCTTTTTGGACTTTCCCTACAATAAATTTAACATTCCTTCTACGTTTCCAAATAGCTCCGTCATCAGCAAACAATGAACAACCCAATTCATTTTCTATTTCTTTAAGTGCATCATTTATCATAACTGAAAATAATAAAGGACTGATAATACTGCCTTGTGTGGTTCTTTTTAATTTCTCCCTGAAAGACTCTTACCAACTCTTACCTGTATTATCCATTCTGGCCTCTGGAAATAAAGTTTAAAAATCTTGGTGTTGTCTTCGACCAAGACATGTCATTTAAATCCCATATTAAACAGGTTTCCAGAGTTTCCTTTTTTTCACCTCAGGAATATCGCCAAAATTAGAACATTCTGTCCAGGGGTAATGCTGAAAAACTAGTCCATGCATTTGTTACTTCAAGGCTGGACTATTGTAATTCTTTACTATCAGGAAGTCCACAAAATGCAGTTCGAAGTCTTCAGCTGATCCAAAATGCTGAAGCAAGAGTTCTGATGAAAATCAACAAGAGGGATCATATTTCTCCAATTTTAGCTTGCCTTCATTGGCTTCCTGTTAAATCAAGAATAGAATTTAAGCTTATAGTTAGAGTGGCTCATGTTACCCTGAGCTACATCTGTAGTTATGCTGCTATAGGCTTAGGCTGCTGGAGGACATCAGGGCCTATTTCTCTCACTCTACTGATTTCTACTGTTCTCCAGTCTACTGTTCTCCAGTTTTGCATTGCATTACATTGAAATGACTGTTGTCATTTCAGCTTGTAACTTTTTGTTCTCTCTCTTTTTTCTTCATAGTAGGTACACCTAGTCTGACGTTCTGTTAACTGTGACATCATCCAGGGAAGACAGATCACCACTATTACCATCTAATGTATAACAGATCACTGGATCAATGTGTGCTTCTGTGCTTTTTTGTCTGTCTTGTTGTGTCTCTGCTCTGTCTTCTGTAACCCCCAGTCGGTCGAGGCAGATGACTGTTCATACTGAGCCCGGTTCTGCTGGAGGTTTTTCCTTCCTGCTAATGGGTGGTTTTTCTTTCCACTGACGCTTCATGCTTGCTCAGTATGAGGGATTGCTGCAAAGCCATGGACAATGCAGACGACTCTCCCTGTAGGTCTACGCTTCTCCAGGAGTGAAAGCTGCTTGTTGGGACTTTGATGCAATCAACTGGTTTCCTTATATAGGAAATTTTTGACCAATCTGTATAATATGATTGATTTTGACTTTGTAAAGTGCCTCGAGATGACATGTTTATGAATTGGCGTTATATAAATAAAATTGAATTGAATTGTTAAAAAGTTCTCTACCCAATGATAAATTCTTCCACAAATTCACATTTTCCTCAATTTGATCAATAATCCCTCTTTCCACATCATATCATAAGCCTTTTCTATATCTAAGAACACTGCCAAAACACTTTCTTTATTAACTTTTGCTGTTAGTACCTCATGTTGTAAACACACAATTGGATCCATAGTATTCCTTCCTCTTCTGAAACCGCTTTGATAATTTGATAAGTACCCTTTTGATTCAACAAAATAAATTAATCTTTCAATTACCATTTTCTCCATAATTTTACTTAAACATGATGTTAAAGCAATAGGTCTATAATTTTCTGGTTTTGAGCTATCTTTACCCGTTTTTGGAATTGGAACCACAATAGCCTCTTTCCAACTTCTAGGTCATTTCCCATTTTCTATTATAAATATCTAATAATATTAATTTTGAGTATTCACTTATTTATCATTATATACCATATTTGATCACTCCCTGGGGTTGACATCTTAACTTTCCTCATGGCTCGTCTTAACTCCGCTATAGAAAAATCGATTTTAATAATACTATTTCCTTCTTCTCTGTTTATCATATGTCCTTGTTCCAATAAAGTTATAGCTCTATCCGTTTTCTACTCTTCACTAATATTATTGGAACTATGTATTTGTACAAATGTTTGTGACAACATTGTTGCTTTTTCTTCATTAATAACTGCCGTTGTTCTATCACTAACTAAAACTGGATAACTATAATCCCTTTTAATACCATTCATTCGTTTAATCATTTTCCATACTTTCCCTATATCTGTTTCTCTTCCTAATGAATTACAATAATTTCTCCAATATTCTCTTTTTGTATTTCTTATAACTCTTTTTACTATAGCTTGCATCTTCTTGTATTCAATTAAATTTTGAAAATTCTGATTTCTTTTTAGAATTTTAAAAGCTTTATTTCGGGATTTAATAGCCTGGTCACATTCTATTGTCCACCATGGAATTATCTTCTTTTTATGTATCCCTCCTTTCTTTGGAACTGAACAGCTTCTATGATTGAACTACAAAAGATTTTGTTTAATGAATCAATACCAAGATTCATGTCAATTTCCTTAATTTTATCTTCACTTATTCCTTATATTTCTCCCAATCTGCTCTACTAAATTACCAGTTACATAATCTTTCACACCCTCCATATGTTGCCCTATGTTCCCCACCACAATTACAGCATTTATCCTGAACATTTTCACCATATTCTTGTATTTTGTGGTCCCCTCCACATTTTAAACAGCTCTGTTTTCCCCTGCACAGTAAATATTGCAGTGTTAAAGTAACACTTAAAGAGTTGATTTTAACACTATTTCCGAGTGTATTTGGTCCCACTCTGAATTAGTGCTAAATTAACTCTTTCTATAGAGTTTAGAATTTTAGAGTGAAATTAACTCTAATTAGTGTAAAAAATTAACACTGGCTTACACTGAATAGTGTAATTAATATTTTACACCAAAGGTTAAATATCACTAAAGAGAGTTAATATTACTCTTCGTGGAGTTAATAATTAACTCTTGTATGGTGTCAAATCAATTCTGATTGAGTTCCTTTCCAGTTCAGAATAACACCGCATGTAGTTACTAAAAGTTAACACTGGAGAGTAAAACAACTCTGTTAAGTGTTGATATAACACACTACTGTGTTGGTTAATTTACTCCCTTGCAGTGAAAAATAAATTCCTTTAAAGCAAAATTTTAACACTGTATTGTGTGAATGAAGTTTAACACTTTCTGCAAATAAATCTTAGTGTTAACTTTACACTGGATGTAATCTTTTGTGGAGTCACCCTACATGCAAAGTAAAAATCACAAGTTTACACTAAATATCAAATTCAAGGTCTTTATTAACAGCAATCAAATACTGTACGTCAGGCTAAAATACTGTCTCATAGAAACATATTAAAAGAATACAATATTTAAAACATTGACCTTAAGTCAGCATGAAATGGCAATAAGGAACAACATACAAAGAGGAATCTGTTGTTCCATACTTGAGTTGTAAATCAAATGGTTTAAAGTAAACCAGCTCATCTATGTTCAACACCTTAAGAACCCTGTCTGGATGCACCCTGACCTTAAATGCATGGTAATGAGCATCAAAACACACAGTTTCCATCAGTTTTCCACATAGCAATACAGTGTCATCTTTCATAACAATAATTTTGATCTTACAAAACACAGGCATCTCAAATGCAACCTCAGTGCAGATAATGAAGTCACGGCGGTACTCTGTACCATGATGTTTTATCCACTTTGCAGAAAACACGCTGGTAGACAATACAGCTCCAAATTTGGAAGCAATCTCTGAACCTTCTTTGAAATCATTTAGTGTCACCATCTTACCTGGTCCTAAGATTAATTTTTGCTTGCTAAAGGACTCCTGATACATTGCCATACAACTTTGGTGCTTTTTAGCCAATGTCTTGGTAACATTTTTAAAGCTTTTTAATTGCTTCTTAAAAAAATTATGTTTAGCTTCATACCTCATGCACCACATGTGCAGAACTGGGCCAATGTTTCTTATAGTACGAGGGTAGTATATCATGAAATGATGCTTTGGTAACAGATTGATTGTAGGAAATAACTGCTTGAAGAGCCGATGATGATCAATGATTAAATGTTTGAGATAAAAGGTCATTCCTTCAGAAAGGACAGGTGAAAATACAATGTTAACAATGTGCAGAAGCAATAGTAGAAGATGCCAGTGCTTGTCATCTGTGTCTATTAAATCACCAAAGAGCAAAGGCATATTACGTAGCAAGCACCAAGATTGTATGGCATTTAACCCCAAATCATTACTTCCATCAAACAACTTGACTCTAGGTGGACGGTTTCGCTGCTGATTGTAACCATAGTCAAAGGATTGTATTCTACCAGCGAGTTGTTCAGCATCTAGGAAGTTTTCCTGAATGTAATGAAGGACAAGTTTGACTTCAAACTGAGCAACTCCCTCTAAAATATCATGCATTATATCTACAGAGAAGTTGTTGGCTGTGTTAAAATACTCAAGTGAATTTAGTGGACAAATGCGTTTGACACCATATATGTGAGGTAGTGTAGGATCTGTTTGTATTGTTTGACAGTGCTGTTTGTGCATCTCAACAGTTCTTAGTACAACTTTTGGATCATCCTCACAGAACACAGTTTGAAAACAATCTTTTTCAAGGAGACAGAAACGACAACAATATCGAGCCCCAAATGACTCCACAAAGCCAAACAGAGTATGCAACCCAAGATTATCACCGGTTACCTGAACTATGGTACCATGAATTTTTTCTTTAAACATATTCACCTTAAATCCCTCAGTCTCAAGTACTTTAAGATCCCTGACAAGTGGCTCAAGTATCAAATTAAAACCATAACGCTTGATGTCTTGAGCATGGAAAAGAGCACACAAATGAATATTCGTCAATGAAGAATTAAAGATTGGAGGAAAATTCCTTAATGTAAAGTACATCGCACCTAATTTGTGAATACCTTTTTTGGATCCCAAAGGATTTGCTGTTTCAAAGTCATCATAAAATAGTTGTATTTGCAAAGCATCTTTTTTTAAAGAGAAGAAGGGATTTTTTTTTAAATAGTTGCCATCTCTTAAGTCTGCATATACACCTTCCTTGGGTACATGCCTGGGCTTGAACAGATCCGAAAGTTCTGGGTTTTGAAAAATTGTCTTCAAGGTTTCTAAAATTGGAATATATGCAAATTTATCAGTTACAATGACCTGATCGTATGTCCCAGTTGTTTTGTTTCTTCTGCTGTCAAATCTTGTGCCAAGAACCTTTTCAACAGGTTCTACCATTCCCCACTTTTCTTTGAAGTGTTTATTTCTTTTAGTTTCAGAATTTAAGGATGTGAATGGGTTTTCCAACTTTTGGAAAGATTGCTCTATTTTGTTTTTAATTTCGATGTCCTGTGGAGATAAGCTCTGTAGAGCTGCATCTTTAGCTTGACCATGAATCTCAAAACACACTTCTTCCATGGAGGAAACAAAACTATTTACAGAAGATTGACTTAATCCAGCTGCTTTGAGTTGTGCAACAGCAGAGGCACAGATATCTAGAGTGCTCCTATTGGAATATCTCAAAAGTTCAGATGTTGGGGCAGTCTCATCTACATTAGCTATCACCTCCTCTCCTACGCTGCTCAAATTAACAACAGTGTCTCCATCTTGGTCAATATACTCAGTGTGTTTGGTGTTTAAATGCTTCCTAAAACCAGAAAATGTACCAAACACACATCCACATCCAGTCTGAGCACATTTAAGCCTGAGATTTTTTCCAGGTAAGTAGCCATGAACTAACCTTAAATGCCTAACAAGCATATTTGAACTTTTTAACTCAGCCTGACAAACAAAACACTTCATTAGAGAAGAGAAACTTCAAACACTAACGAAGAAACCTCGCCCTAACTTCAGAGACACGAGGACTTTCCTTGACCTTGCCGACATCTATGTTGTACACTGTGGTGTTGATGAAAGTGTACATGTTGTGGAGCATGCTGTTATAAGATGTGCCAAAAACAAAATGAGCCTTAAACAGTTCATCAAAGGCACCAAGAGATGATGTTGACCTGCAAGGTATGGCATTCTTGTCAAGAATGATGAAGAACTGATGGATCGTGTTCTTCTTAACTCCAACAGCCAGGAGATAGGGTTGAGCTTGACTGGTGATGGCATCGAGATGCTCTTGAATGTTTGTTCCAGTCTGCAAATGCCAACACAGAATGATTACAGATAGACATTTGTAATAAACAAAACAAAAACAGGAAAAAAAATGTAGCTCTCTGGTACCCTTTCAAAAACCACTGTCTTATACCCTTAAGGACAAAGTTTGGTGGACCCCCTTTTTGGATGAAAACATCCCCAAAGGTACCAGAGGGTTAGACATATTAAGCACCAACTAGTTGCTGATTAGAATACAAATTAGCAGCTTATTGGTCGTCAATACTCATCATAAAGCACTATTTAAAAATGCCTTAGTGTGTGTGACCATATTCTGCAATTGTTAAACTATTATAAGTAGGGCTGGGCAAGCTAACGTGGTAATTTCCCTTTAATTCATTAGACTTTTAACGCGGATATTTACTTTATCATGCATTAACGCATGTTGCTCACATGCTTTTATTTTGTGAAAGTCTGTTGCTGCGGTGTAGGGGTTTGACTTGGCGATAATGCGCCAACTACCTGGCTGTCAGCCCAGCCTCTGTTTCAAACAGAAGAAGAACGCTGCTGGTTGTCATGGAACCAGGAAAGGAAAAAGGAAAACATGGCTAAAACAAAGCCGACATGGGGAAGTCACAGAGCTTTTAAATTTCCATTTTTAGTTGAAAGTTCTTCCAGACAGCTACTGTAGACCTTTTTTGTGCTTCACGCTTTGGTATTGAACATAAAATGGTAATGCTGCTCCCTGCTGTTACCTCAGAAATTGCCTGTTTGTTAGGATTTTGTTGTTAAAAATGTTTTCCCCCCCATAAAGAGAATTTCCTGTCAGTGGCAATAAGCTTTAATTATTGGTATTTTTTTATTTTACATGTTTAAGTTGAGATTAACACTAAATGTGTTACTGATAAGTGCTGATGTTAAGGGTTTACACTACAAATCTTACAGTTTCTTTCATTTGGCAGCAGAACATGAAATGTGCTTTCTACACTACTTTTGAATTAATTCTTGGAGTTTGTGCATACAATGCGAATAATCATGATTAATAACACAAATTATGCAGTTAATTGTGATTAAAGATTTTAATCGTTGTCCAGCCCTAATTATAAGATTTTTCTCTCAATAACCTCCAAAAATACAAACCTTCTTGAAGACCACCAGATGCTTCTCTGCCTGGGATGCGGAAACCTTTCCTGGTCTCTTCCAACCCTGAGCAGAAGGTGGAATCAGGTGTAGCAGCAATAACACTGACGAAAGGTCACTGTCCCAACCTGTAACAACAATCATGTGTTTAATTTCAACACCCATCAGTTATGCAGACCTTGTGGGAACCTAATTGGGACATGGCTCACACATTTTGACCACTCTAATGCTAAAGGTGGGGTGTCCCAAAAAGTGCAGGAAATTAGTTCACTTCTCACACCTCAGAATGGCAGAAATTGTGAGCCAAATATGCCACAAAGGAACATTCTATGAGACTGGTCTTTATAATCCAGTGAAATGCAAATGTTAGCTCTGCACTGGCAGTAGCATTTTCTTTTTTATATCCTCACAAGATATAAAAAAACTCACAACATAGGATTAACACTTCAGTACTTTTGAAGTTTAGCTTAATATTTCCTCCTAAATTTATCACAGATCCAGCTTTAAGTACACTGTTAAGTAAATATTTAGATAATATTAAAATAATTACAATGAAATATCTCAAGTATATGAGTGCGAAAGAAGAACAAGAACAATCAGCTTACCAAAGTCAACTTCAGTGCCATTCTCGGGTGGATCAGCTGCCAACAAGAGTTCTTCAAGCTCACTTGTGGATGGAAGCTTTCTGCACTGTTGGATGATTTTTTTCTTGAACATGACCGGCCACCTCTCCAGAAGCTTGCTTGAGATACCCTCTCCAAACATCTGAATGAAATCCTGTTCAACCTGGGATGGGGGTAATGTTGGGTGACAATTTCAATTATCTGACGGGTAAAAAAAAAAAAGTTAAAGGGTGATAGATAATTACCAAGCCTTTGATGTCTTTAAAACGTGGAAATTCGGACAGTATGTTGCTTGACTGCTGTGGGTCAAGGACCATGTTGCGGCGATGCTCAAACGTCAGTTTCATTTTCTTGACGATGTTCTCATCCGCTGAATGTTTCATCAGTGAGATTGCTTCGTTGCACTCATCTTCAGTTAGGGCAGTCTCTGGAACAAACTCGGACTCTCGTCTGACAGTTGGTCCTCCAGACACATCTTCAGAGGATCCTTTGGCTGATTCTACATAACATTGGGAAATACAGTATTATACATACAGATATCAAAAACATTTGTAAAAACCTGGGCAATTTTTAAAGAGGTAGTCTACACAAAAGTAGAAGCTAGATTCACAATTTATGATTATTCCTATGATTTCATACATTGAACATGGTTCAAAATGCATGTCTAGTCTTTTGAATCACCCAGAACTTGCCATGCCAGCCTATTAACAAAGTCAGAGGAATTAAAGGGTGTAGTTGGACCCAAAGAAAAAAATACTTAGAAGCATTGTGTGCAACAAATGCAGTAACCAATCCTGCTACTGTTTCAACAAGCCAAATTTAAGATTTTTAAGAACATAATGAATACAATGTAAGGCCCATTCCACAACCATACTGGAAAAAAAGTACAAAAGGCTTAAAGGAAATTTGGAGGCCAGGAATTACTTGCAAAGTATATATATATTTTTACAGCTCTTTCACATTGGAATACAAGATGCTTAACCTAACTAGAAAAAACTGAACATTAATACATCAAGACCTTTTAAAACAGTATTCACTAACTTTATGAGATTTTAAAATAGTTTTAGACATTTTATGCCTTGAATTTAAAATGATTGGATTTTAGACATTTTAAGAGTTTTTAAAGCTGTGTTTCGTTCCATAAATTTTTCCATTACCTCCAAACGAGGATCGCCTATCTTTAGCAGTGCTTCTCTGAATAGTTTTAATCCTCCAGGCCAAGTACCCAGTTCCACTCTCCCCATCATAATAGTGCTCCTTGTAGGGTGAAAGGATAAACAAAAAAGAGAAAGACATTCATTAATAGCATTTAGAAGTGAAACAACAGGGTCTAATATGATTCCATTTTTCTCAACACAGCATTTAACCTTACTACAAGCATTATTGTTTGCAACTCACATAGCCATTCTTAGAGAATGGGTCACTGAGGTAGGGGAATAAGGACACTATTCCTCTGGCGTACATTTCTTTCACCTGCCTGGGTGGGGATGTACTGCAAAGTTGAAGAAGAAAGGAGTTTGCAGTTATATTAACTGGATTTCATTTTGATTTGAAATTAATCTCCAAGCTAAAACAAAAACACTGTTAGCAGATTACCCATTCTTTTCAGTCATGTCAGCTGCCAGCATGTTAACCATTTTCCGTCTGGTTTCATCTGTCAAGGACTTGGTTCGGCTGTATTCATTTATTATACGTTCCCCACCCGATTTGTTGGTAAGAACTGATTCCACCAACTGGAAACACAACACAAAAGAATTCAACACATTAGGAATATGTCGCAACTGGTCATTTCCCCATTGTGAGACAATAAAGAGATTCTCTATTCTATGCTGCACCAAAAGAGCAAACACTGGAGAGAGAAACTCCCTCCAGACAGTGACAGGCTCAACAAGTTCTTCAAACCATGTAAATATTATAAAAACTCTTACATGCTTAGCTTCCGCATCCAGCCTCTGGCGTTTTCTGGAGGGACTATCAGGAATGATGTCTGTATCCCCAGAGTCCCAAGAATTGAGGGATGATGGTTGGGACGCCTCAGGAGAGGCTACTTTTGAGACAGATTCTAATCATGAATTGAGAAATGGAAATAAATTAACCGGTCACTTCTAAAAATCACAATCTTCATAAGACAACCCATCCTTTAAATAATATAGATTAGAGACAAACCTGAGTCATATTTGATGGTCAACACCCCAGTTGAGGGATTCATTACCACATCCTCAAAAACATCTTCATCCAACTCAGTCCCTGAACTGTCGACAACTTTCACACCTTCTGTTACAGCTGGGACACCAAACTTTGCAAATGCTACAAAATGGACATAACAGCTTGTAAACACAGGAAAACCATTGATTATAACATTTCACTAATGCCTTAATCTTAACAACTTTTAAGGGTGTGACTAGAAAGGGAAACACAAAAGTTGTTGATCAATTCCAAAATCTAAGACCATATAATTTTCAATCATTCGGCAATAATATTATAGTATATCATTTTAAAACAGCTAAATCTAGTAATTATTAGCATTTAAAGCTCCTTGTGCAAATCTTAATTCCACAATATCAGTTTCTTACCTGCAACCAAAAATTCTTTAAGATTTGGCTCTGTTATTCTAACAAACTTTTGGACATCACCAAGTTTTGTTTTAAGCAGCATGTTCCCTGCTGAAAAAAAAAAAATTAGCATAATTCATGGCTAAGGTTTGTCTGCTCATTATCGCAATAAAAAACTATATACACTGCATTCTCTCAAATTTTAGATACATTAGAATCTCATGCATTTCATCAGAACAGGCCAGAAGCTAGGCCACTTTTTATGAGGTGAATACTGTCCAATAAAGTATAATTATTACGTATAATTTAGTGTTGTCAAACAATATTAATTTTAATCGAGATTAATTGCTTATTTCAATATTCAACTCGAGAATAATCGCAAATTAAACTCACATTTTATCTTTTTATGTCTTAAAGTGTAAAAGCCCATTTGGGCATTTTAGTATGCGATTTTGCAATAAATGACTGGAAAGAAAGAAGAAAAAAAAAACATACTTGTACAAAAGAATTTGAATGAAAACATCCTGGTACCATAAAATATTAAAATCTGGCCAATAATGGCTAAATCATTAAGAACTCCCTGATATTTAAACAATGTGTAAACAAATGTATAAATAAATAAATATTTCATGCTGAAATATTTTGTTGCATTTAAACAAAAAGATAGAAATGGTATTAAGCATTTACATTTAAAATACTAATTTTACATGTTAGAGATAAAAAAAGACAAATTAATAAACATTATATGGTTTTTGGGTTGGGTTTCTGCAATGTTATTATCGTGTAAAAACTCATCTTTAGAACCAATCTCTGCCCGAAATGGTGATCTGCACCTCGTAATCTACTTTCAGCAGTTATCACCGGTCATTGTAACTGTAAACTGCAGAAAATACGGGCAGAGTTTCTCTTCCTGTTTTTACTCCCTCGGCTCCTTACCTGACTCCGCCAGATAGATTTGCTCCGCATATCCATCTGGAAACCTTTCGTTGAAGTAATTTTGGGAAGGGGCGAAAATACTGGTTAGCTGATTGGCCTATGTTGGTGATAGACGGGCCAAATAAACCAATCAGATTCCTCGTCGCTCTATTACGAGCGACGCTGAAAACACAACCACAAGCCAAGCTACTCTTGCTGCTGCAGGTAAAGGCTCGTTAGCTCAGCAAAGAAATACTCTGTAATTCCGATAAAACTTGCTGGATAGCCACGCTAACGCTAGTTTCATCGGCTGAAGCCGCCATGTTCTTTAGACTGAACTGTCGCACTTCCCGTTGCGTCACACCTCAACCTGCCTCAAAGCCAACGCTGATTGGATGTTCGTTTGGTGAACGGCTCCAAATTTTCTTCAACGGAGGGTAGCCAGACTGATCTGCGAGTGAAACCTTGAAAGCTCGCGAGATCAGGATGGTCTCACGAGGCTACTCGGCTCCTACATCGGCTCCAGCGCGTTTTGAGGCGGAGGGATATATGACGAGCGCGCATCACCACTGCCGCTAGCTTGTTAGCTATCTGGACCGGGAAGCTTTTCTGACCGTTCTGAAATACGTATTTAAACAAATAAACAACCAAATTTCAATAAATACAACCGTACCCCCCCCCCCCCCCACACACACACACACACACACACAGAGCCGTGAACCTTGCGTGTTAGGGTAAGCTATCATTAGCGGTAGCCATGAGACAAGGAGGGAAACTTTGAATCTCGATACAGACGATTAGTGTAATCTTATATATCTTTAGAAAATCCAAGCCATATTTCCAACACATTTAAACGACAATGTCTGTCAATACAACCTGCAATGATAAAGAATACAATGCTTCCTCATTACCTTTTTTTTTTTTTTTTTAAACAGCACTAGTGGTTCGTTTTTTTTTTTTTACCCGCTCAGAATGAACTTTAGCTAGCTAGCTAGCCATCTCCCTACCTACCCCACCTACACAAGCAATACTCGCTATTTTACAATAATATTTTATACCTCAAAGTAATGCACAAGCAAACATCCAGGCTATAATGACAAAATTAACATAACTTTTGATAGCTTGACTGCCATTTAATGTTAGGGTTAATTAGCCAGCTTATAATGCTACTTGCACGTGGACTTGTTATTCACTCAGACATTAGCCTTCTGAAATTCAGCATTTGAAGAACTAAAACCGGCCGAGGTTCACAGTTAACAATGATTTACAGAAATTCTAGAAATTCAGCGTCTGTTGAAAGGACAAATTATGCGTTTGATAGTGAATAAGAAAAAAAAACTTACCGGAGTCGCTTGACATGAAGAATGAAGAAAATGGCTGGCTGAAATTTCTGTTGGACTGAGGAGGTGGGCGGAGCTTTCCAGAGTACGTTTCACACCGCCTATTTTAACAACGGATATTTTCACCAACACTGGGTGGTATCTTACTCCAGCTGTTGTTGCAATAACTCTGAAATAGTCAGTGTACTTTGACACTGCATATTTAACACTGTGGAATTTACTGTGTGCACACTGCAGCAAATGTGACCATACCTCTGACACTTGAAACACCGAAGTGGAGGTGGAACATAAGGCCTAACTGAATAACACAAGAAACCCACTTTGACTCTATCTGGAACTTCTGGAGTAGAAAATTCCAGAAGCACAGATAAGCTGTCAACTCGCTCATTATTAACTGTTTTCTGCAATCTCTTTATATCCTTGACTTTAACATGATTTTATGTTTTAATTTCTCTAGATCTTCATTAACTGGAATTCCATAAATAACTCCTCGGGATCCTTTCTTTTCTCCCAACACTCTTTTACTTTCCACTCTTTTATTTCCAATACTCTCAACACTCATTGCTTTCCTTTGTTGTTCTTCCAATTTACAAACATTTAACAAGCTTCCATCTCTCAGCGTTTTAGCCATTTCAACTTCCCCTATTTTCTTTTTTGTTTCCTTAGAAACTATTTTTGGGCTCAGAGCAATATTTTCATCTTCCTTTTTGAATTTTAATGTTATCTTCACCTCCTCTTTCATGATCTTTTCAAAGTCTTCAGCTGATCCAAAATGCTGCAGCAAGAGTTCTGATGAAAATCAACAAGAGGGATCATATTTCTCCAATTTTAGCTTCCCTTAATTGGCTTCCTGTTAAATCAAGAATAGAATTTAAAATTCTTCTAACGTATAAAGCCCTTAATAACCAAGCTCCATCATATATCAGAGCTCTGATTACCCCGTATGTTCCTAACAGAGCACTTCACTCTCAGACTGCAGGTCTGCTGGTGGTTCCTAGAGTCTCTAAAAGTAGAATGGGAGGCAGATCCTTTAGCTATCAGGCTCCTCTCCTGTGGAACCAACTCCCAGTTTTGGTCCGTGAGGCAGACACCTTGTCTACTTTTAAGACTAATCTTAAAACTTTCCTTTTTGACAAAGCTGATAGTTAGAGTGGCTCATGTTACCCTGAGCTACATCTATAGTTGTGCTGCTATAGGCTTAGGCTACTGGAGGACATCAGGGTATATTTTTATCACTCTACTGATTTCTACTGTTCTCCAGTCTACTGTTCTCCAGTTTTTCATTCCATTACATTGAAATGACTGTTGACATTTCAGCTTTTAACTTTTTGCTCTCTCTCTTTTTTCTTCATAGTAGGTACACCTGGTCTGACGTAAATAAAATTTAATTGAATTGAATCTTTTTATGCACACCCTTGCTTCCATCATCTGTACTGTCGTCTTCAAGATTTCCTTTGTCTCCTGAATTCCCAGAACCTCTGCCTGCTTCACTACTTTTGAATTTTCCACTTCCCTGGTAACTAGCAACTGGCGTTCAACTATCCGTATCCATATCACTATGTAGTTCTTCCTCATCCTCTACAACCTGAGCCGCCATCCTGATCCAGTCACAAACTTGCTTATGCCTACCGCCAACCTTTTCCTTCTTCCTTCAGACTTCCTTCAGACTGTCACTCAGTCTCCTACCCGAGAGCGTTCTGTCTGCTCATCTCCATCAACATGGTTTAACCTCTCCTGTCGGGAAGTCTGAACAACAACAACTCTTAATGCATCACGTGACTTTTGGCATAAATTTACTGCAGCGTGGGTGGGATTGTTTTGTAGTCGAGCAGAGACCATTTTGTACTGGAGGAAAACTTATAAATGATATTTTGAGCGCAAAGTTGGCAGTTTGCAAAACAATTTTTTTTGTGTGAAACATATATTTTTGTGTGCAAAACAAGTTTTATTTGTGTGCAACACCTTTTTTATGTACAACCTTTCAGCTGAAGACTTTGAACTGCATTTCAACCAGTAAACTATGTTTGAATCAGGGGTGTCAAACGTACGGCTCGCCGAACGATTTAGTCCGGCCCGGTGGCCAAATGCATTATCATTATTCAACGGCTGTATCTCCTCGCTGCATCGACCGATCTGCACCTGATTTTTTGTGAGTTGTGGGGGAGCGCTGCCAAACGGGTTCGTGTGAATCGCCCGGTGGACGGGCAGGGAAATTGCGTGACAGCTTCTGCGGTGGCTGGCGGCAGGCGGTGCACGTACCCCAGCGGTGCTTGGCTGCGAGGGCCGCTCATCGCCGCTTGCGGCTTTAATTATTATTATTATTATTATTAGGCCCGAGCAGCTAAGCGCTGCGAAGGCCTATTGTAACTGCAGATTTTATTATTATTATTATTATTATTATTATTATTATTATTTATTCTTGGGACTTTTGAAACGGCTTTTTGGAGGCCTAAACATGCATGAAAACTCACCAAACTTTGCCCAAAATTGTCCCCCGTGAGAAATCGCATGATTTTAGTGTAATTGAAAGCGGGCGTGGCAAACCCGCTCAACAGCGCCAACTAGAGTGAGTTGGGCCAAACCGTAACACGTAGAAAGCTGAAATTTTTTACCTAGGTAGCTTTCTTAAAGTTATGAAAATAAGTCTATTGTGGGTATGCTCTAAAACCCACAGGAAGCCTGCCATTTTGGGTCAAAGGGTAAAATATTGACGGTTTTTGCCTCAAACTTTAACAAACTAGTCCTAGGCATTTTAAGCTATCACTTTCAAATTTTTTCAGCGTGGAGATGAGACCTTGAGGGTTAAAAGTTATCAAAGGTTTTATGAAATATGCATATTTGCCTGAGCTGTCACATTGCAAAAATCAGGTTTGTGGAAAACCATTAAAAACGCATTAAATCAGTAAGCCCCAAGCCATGCTTTGTCTGAGAATTATGAAACTTGGTAAGCAGATGTAACTTCTCAGTCCCTACAAAAAAGCCTCTTGGACCAATTGTGTAAACCCTAAAGAAAGTCAATTAATTTTCATCAAAGATGTCATTTTGTCATAAAAACGGGTATTATTTTTGACCACAAGATGGCAGCATAATACTTTGAACCTCTGATTTACCCATGTCTATTCTTAATCACTCTTACTTTTATTTATCGACTCTTTAGCTTTCTTATCAGCCATTTAATTACCTTTCACTCCTATATGTGCAGGAACCCAAAGAAACACAGCTGATAACCCCATCATCTGAATATGATATAATATTTGTTGAATTACTAATAAGATATCTGGACGGCTTTCTGAATGATTTCTTTTTAAACTGATCAATGATGAACTTGAATCTGAACATATGACAGCTCTTAATGGTCTCACTTCCTCAATCCATTCTACAGCACCTAATAATGCAATCATTTCTGCCGTATAAACAGATATTCCTTCATTTAATTTCTTCCCTGTATGCAGTTTAAACTCTGGAATTATTACACCTACTCCAGTTTGTCCTAATTGATTTTTTTGATTCATCCGTATACATTTTTACATAATTATAAAACTGTTCTATATATTCCTCCACTATTAAAGAATTACATATATACATTTTATCTCCATTTTTCTTTTCCAATATTGTTAAATCTACTATTGTTTCAGGTAAGATCCATGGTGGTGTTATTGATAATGGTACTGTTGGACTAATATTTCAATGATTTAATCCTAATTCTCTTGCTTTCTGAATAATTGTCCAACCAAATGACTTATTATGAACCTTCTTTTTCACTGCAGGAATGTAAAAGTCAATTAATTTTCATCAAAGATGTCATTTTGTCATAAAAACGGGTATTATTTTTGACCACATGATGGCAGCATAATACTTTGAACCTCTGATTTACCCATGTCTATTCTTAATCACTCTTACTTTTATTTATCGACTCTTTAGCTTTCTTATCAGTCATTTAATTACCTTTCACTCCTATATGTGCAGGAACCCAAAGAAACACAGCTGATAACCCCATCATCTGAATATGATATAATATTTGTTGAATTACTAATAAGATATCTGGACGGCTTTCTGAATGATTTCTTTTTAAACTGATCAATGATGAACTTGAATCTGAACATATGACAGCTCTTAATGGTCTCACCTCCTCAATCCATTCTACAGCACCTAATAATGCAATAATTTAGTAAATTAGCCCAATAGTTTAGAGATAACTGAATTCTTCTCAATGTCGGGAAGTCTGAACAACAACTCTTAATGCATCACGTGACTTTTGGCACAAATTTACCGCAGCGTGGGTGGGATTGTTTCTTAGTCGAGCAGAGGCTGTTTTGTGTGTGCAGAGACCATTTTGTACTGGAGGAAAACTTATAAATGATATTTTGAGTGCAAGGTTGGCGGACAGTTTGCAAAACAATTTCTTTTGTGTGAAACACATCTTTTTGTGTGCAAAACAAGTTTTATTTGTGTGCAACACCTTTTCTGTTTACAACCTTTTGGCAGGAAACTATCTCCATAACTCTTGCTGCAGCATTTTGGATCAGCTGAAGACTTTGAACTGCATTTCAACCAGTAAAGTAATGTTTAAACCAGGGGTGTCAAACGTACGGCCCGCCAAACGATTTGGTCCGGCCCGGTGGCCAAATGCAATATCATTATTCAACGGCTGTATCTCCTTGCTGCATCAACCGATCTGCACCTGATTTCACTGCCGAACGGGTTCGTGTGAATTGCCCGGTGGACGTGCGCGTAAAATGCGTGACATTTTCTGCGGTGGCTGGCGGCAGGCGGTGCGCGTACCCCAGCGGTGCTTGGCTGCGAGGGCCGCTCATCGCCGCTTGCGGCTTTAATTATTATTATTATTATTATTATTATTTATTCTTGGGACTTTTGAAACGGCTTTTTGGAGGCCTAAACATGCATGAAAACTCACCAAACTTTGCCCAAAATTGTCCCCCGTGAGAAATCGCATGATTTTAGTGTAATTGAAAGCGGGCGTGGCAAACCCGCTCAACAGCGCCAACTAGAGTGAGTTGGGCCAAACCGTAACACGTAGAAAGCTGAAATTTTTTACCTAGGTAGCTTTCTTAAAGTTATGAAAAAAAGTCTATTGTGGGTATGCTGTAAAACCCACAGGAAGCCTGCCATTTTGGGTCAAAGGGTAAAATATTGACGGTTTTTGCCTCAAACTTTAACGAACTAGTCCTAGGCATTTTAAGCTATCACTTTCAAATTTTTTCAGCGTGGAGATGAGACCTTGAGGGTTAAAAGTTATCAAAGGTTTTATGAAATATGCATATTTGCCTGAGCTGTCACATTGCAAAAATCAGGTTTGTGGAAAACCATTAAAAACGCATTAAATCAGTAAGCCCCAAGCCATGCTTTGTCTGAGAATTATGAAACTTGGTAAGCAGATGTCACTTCTCAGTCCCTACAAAAAAGTCTCTTGGACCAATTGTGTAAACCCTAAAGAAAGTCAATTAATTTTCATCAAAGATGTCATTTTGTCATAAAAACGGGTATTATTTTTGACCACAAGATGGCAGCATAATACTTTGAACCTCTGATTTACCCATGTCTATTCTTAATCACTCTTACTTTTATTTATCGACTCTTTAGCTTTCTTATCAGCCATTTAATTACCTTTCATTCCTATATGTGCAGGAACCCAAAGAAACACAGCTGATAACCCCATCATCTGAATATGATATAATATTTGTTGAATTACTAATAAGATATCTGGACGGCTTTCTGAATGATTTCTTTTTAAACTGATCAATGATGAACTTGAATCTGAACATATGACAGCTCTTAATGGTCTCACTTCCTCAATCCATTCTACAGCACCTAATAATGCAATCATTTCTGCCGTATAAACAGATATTCCTTCATTTAATTTCTTCCCTATATGCAGTTTAAACTCTGGAATTATTACACCTACTCCAGTTTGTCCTAATTGATTTTTTTGATTCATCCGTATACATTTTTACATAATTATAAAACTGTTCTATATATTCCTCCACTATTAAAGAATTACATATATACATTTTATCTCTATTTTTCTTTTCCAATATTGTTAAATCTACTATTGATTCAGGTAAGATCCATGGTGGTGTTATTGATAATGGTACTGTTGGACTAATATTTCAATGATTTAATCCTAATTCTCTTGCTTTCTGAATAATTGTCCAACCAAATGACTTATTATGAACCTTCTTTTTCACTGCAGGAATGTAAAAGTCAATTAATTTTCATCAAAGATGTCATTTTGTCATAAAAACGGGTATTATTTTTGACCACAAGATGGCAGCATAATACTTTGAACCTCTGATTTACCCATGTCTATTCTTAATCACTCTTACTTTTATTTATCGACTCTTTAGCTTTCTTATCAGCCATTTAATTACCTTTCATTCCTATATGTGCAGGAACCCAAAGAAACACAGCTGATAACCCCATCATCTGAATATGATATAATATTTGTTGAATTACTAATAAGATATCTGGACGGCTTTCTGAATGATTTCTTTTTAAACTGATCAATGATGAACTTGAATCTGAACATATGACAGCTCTTAATGGTCTCACTTCCTCAATCCATTCTACAGCACCTAATAATGCAATCATTTCTGCCGTATAAACAGATATTCCTTCATTTAATTTCTTCCCTATATGCAGTTTAAACTCTGGAATTATTACACCTACTCCAGTTTGTCCTAATTGATTTTTTTGATTCATCCGTATACATTTTTACATAATTATAAAACTGTTCTATATATTCCTCCACTATTAAAGAATTACATATATACATTTTATCTCTATTTTTCTTTTCCAATATTGTTAAATCTACTATTGATTCAGGTAAGATCCATGGTGGTGTTATTGATAATGGTACTGTTGGACTAATATTTCAATGATTTAATCCTAATTCTCTTGCTTTCTGAATAATTGTCCAACCAAATGACTTATTATGAACCTTCTTTTTCACTGCAGGAATGTAAAAGTCAATTAATTTTCATCAAAGATGTCATTTTGTCATAAAAACGGGTATTATTTTTGACCACAAGATGGCAGCATAATACTTTGAACCTCTGATTTACCCATGTCTATTCTTAATCACTCTTACTTTTATTTATCGACTCTTTAGCTTTCTTATCAGCCATTTAATTACCTTTCATTCCTATATGTGCAGGAACCCAAAGAAACACAGCTGATAACCCCATGATCTGAATATGATATAATATTTGTTGAATTACTAATAAGATATCTGGACGGCTTTCTGAATGATTTCTTTTTAAACTGATCAATGATGAACTTGAATCTGAACATATGACAGCTCTTAATGGTCTCACTTCCTCAATCCATTCTACAGCACCTAATAATGCAATCATTTCTGCCGTATAAACAGATATTCCTTCATTTAATTTCTTCCCTATATGCAGTTTAAACTCTGGAATTATTACACCTACTCCAGTTTGTCCTAATTGATTTTTTTGATTCATCCGTATACATTTTTACATAATTATAAAACTGTTCTATATATTCCTCCACTATTAAAGAATTACATATATACATTTTGTCTCTATTTTTCTTTTCCAATATTGTTAAATCTACTATTGATTCAGGTAAGATCCATGGTGGTGTTATTGATAATGGTACTGTTGGACTAATATTTCAATGATTTAATCCTAATTCTCTTGCTTTCTGAATAATTGTCCAACCAAATGACTTATTATGAACCTTCTTTTTCACTGCAGGAATGTAAAAGTCAATTAATTTTCATCAAAGATGTCATTTTGTCATAAAAACGGGTATTATTTTTGACCACAAGATGGCAGCATAATACTTTGAACCTCTGATTTACCCATGTCTATTCTTAATCACTCTTACTTTTATTTATCGACTCTTTAGCTTTCTTATCAGCCATTTAATTACCTTTCACTCCTATATGTGCAGGAACCCAAAGAAACACAGCTGATAACCCCATCATCTGAATATGATATAATATTTGTTGAATTACTAATAAGATATCTGGACGGCTTTCTGAATGATTTCTTTTTAAACTGATCAATGATGAACTTGAATCTGAACATATGACAGCTCTTAATGGTCTCACCTCCTCAATCCATTCTACAGCACCTAATAATGCAATCATTTAGTAAATTAGCCCAATAGTTTAGAGATAACTGAATTCTTCTCAATGTCGGGAAGTCTGAACAACAACTCTTAATGCATCACGTGACTTTTGGCACAAATTTACCGCAGCGTGGGTGAGATTGTTTCTTAGTCGAGCAGAGGCTGTTTTGTGTGTGCAGAGACCATTTTGTACTGGAGGAAAACTTATAAATGATATTTTGAGTGCAAGGTTGGCGGACAGTTTGCAAAACAATTTCTTTTGTGTGAAACACATCTTTTTGTGTGCAAAACAAGTTTTATTTGTGTGCAACACCTTTTCTGTTTACAACCTTTTGGCAGGAAACTATCTCCATAACTCTTGCTGCAGCATTTTGGATCAGCTGAAGACTTTGAACTGCATTTCAACCAGTAAAGTAATGTTTAAACCAGGGGTGTCAAACGTACGGCCCGCCAAACGATTTGGTCCGGCCCGGTGGCCAAATGCAATATCATTATTCAACGGCTGTATCTCCTTGCTGCATCAACCGATCTGCACCTGATTTCACTGCCGAACGGGTTCGTGTGAATTGCCCGGTGGACGTGCGCGTAAAATGCGTGACATTTTCTGCGGTGGCTGGCGGCAGGCGGTGCGTGTACCCCAGCGGTGCTTGGCTGCGAGGGCCGCTCATCGCCGCTTGCGGCTTTAATTATTATTATTATTATTATTATTATTATTTATTCTTGGGACTTTTGAAACGGCTTTTTGGAGGCCTAAACATGCATGAAAACTCACCAAACTTTGCCCAAAATTGTCCCCCGTGAGAAATCGCATGATTTTAGTGTAATTGAAAGCGGGCGTGGCAAACCCGCTCAACAGCGCCAACTAGAGTGAGTTGGGCCAAACCGTAACACGTAGAAAGCTGAAATTTTTTACCTAGGTAGCTTTCTTAAAGTTATGAAAAAAAGTCTATTGTGGGTATGCTCTAAAACCCACAGGAAGCCTGCCATTTTGGGTCAAAGGGTAAAATATTGACGGTTTTTGCCTCACACTTTAACAAACTAGTCCTAGGCATTTTAAGTTATCACTTTCTAATTTTTTCAGCGTGGAGATGAGACCTTGAGGGTTAAAAGTTATCAAAGGTTTTATGAAATATGCATATTTGCCTGAGCTGTCGCATTGCAAAAATCAGGTTTGTGGAAAACCATTAAAAACGCATTAAATCAGTAAGCCCCAAGCCATGCTTTGTCTGAGAATTATGAAACTTGGTAAGCAGATGTAACTTCTCAGTCCCTACAAAAAAGTCTCTTGGACCAATTGTGTAAACCCTAAAGAAAGTCAATTAATTTTCATCAAAGATGTCATTTTGTCATAAAAACGGGTATTATTTTTGACCACAAGATGGCAGCATAATACTTTGAACCTCTGATTTACCCATGTCTATTCTTAATCACTCTTACTTTTATTTATCGACTCTTTAGCTTTCTTATCAGCCATTTAATTACCTTTCACTCCTATATGTGCAGGAACCCAAAGAAACACAGCTGATAACCCCATCATCTGAATATGATATAATATTTGTTGAATTACTAATAAGATATCTGGACGGCTTTCTGAATGATTTCTTTTTAAACTGATCAATGATGAACTTGAATCTGAACATATAACAGCTCTTAATGGTCTCACTTCCTCAATCCATTCTACAGCAACTAATAATGCAATCATTTCTGCCGTATAAACAGATATTCCTTCATTTAATTTCTTCCCTATATGCAGTTTAAACTCTGGAATTATTACACCTACTCCAGTTTGTCGTAATTGCTTTTTGATGCATCCGTATACATTTTTACATTATTATAAAACTGTTCTATATATTCCTCCACTATTATAGAATTACACATATACATTTTATCTTTATTTTTCTTTTCCAATATTGTTAAATCTACTATTGTTTCAGGTAAAATCCATGGTGGTGTTATTGATAATGGTACTGTTGGACTAATATTTAAATGATTTAATCCTAATTCTGTAGCTTTCTGAATAATTGTCCAACCTTATTATGAACCCTTTCTTTTTCACTGCAGGAATGTAACATTCATAGCCAACTAAACATCTCAATATATTAAGTATCCTTTTACATTTTTCAATAACCTTATCTATGTGCACTTTCCAGGATAGTTTTTTTTACCAAACCATACTCCTAAGAATTTAAATTGCTTTACTCTCTCTAGATCTTTGTTCTGCCCTGAATATGTTTAATATGTTTAAAAGACATTTAAAAACTACTTTGAAATGTTAATATACCGTTCTCTGTTTAAATGAATTTGCGGTGCTTTTATGTTGAAAATCTTCCAAACCGGAAGTAGGAAGTAAAGACGCAAACAAGAGGAAGAGAGCGTGTGTGCATCTTCTCAGGGCAGCAACAATGCAGTTAATCTCTCCGAAAGCAATGGTTGTAAGTGTTGCTCATTGTTTACAGATTCGATAAGATATGTTAATATCTTTTATGGTTATTTTGTGTATAAAAGCAACAGTAAAATGTCGTGGTCTGTGTGACAGCAGAGTGTGTGTGTTTACTTGCTAATTTGCCGCTTTTCTAGCCGGCTGTGAAAATACCTGTTGAGTTAATATTAAGCAGCTGATACTTTGATACATTAATACTGATATTTACATGGCTGTTTATTAAGCCATTTTTTTGTATCTTTCTTTTCTAGTTTTACACCGGATTCAAAGCAGTCAGAAATGCTGACTAAATGTGTAAGAAGATAATAAAGGAGCAAGCCGCTCACTTCCTGGCTCTTGAATAAGGAGTTTGGCTGGCTGTTTATCTGTGTTCACGCAAGAGCAAAACACATAGAGAGAACAGTACAATCTTGATTATATAACTTCAGCTGTACTTCTTGATTTCTTTTCTGAGTAAAAAGCAATACTTTTGTTTTATCTACCGAAAATTTAAAACTCCATTTGTAAGACCATTGTTCAATCTTATGAATTGCTTTTTGGACTTTCCCTACAATAAATTTAGCATTCTTTCTACGTTTCCAAATAGCTCCGTCATCAGCAAACAATGAACAACCCAATTCATTTTCTATTTCTTTAAGTGCATCATTTATCATAACTGAAAATAATAAAGGACTGATAATACTGCCTTGTGTGGTTCTTTTTAATTTCTCCCTGAAAGACTCTTACCAACTCTTACCTGTATTATCCATTCTGGCCTCTGGAAATAAAGTTAAAAATCTTGGTGTTGTCTTCGACCAAGACATGTCATTTAAATCCCATATTAAACAGGTTTCCAGAGTTTCATTTTTTCACCTCAGGAATATCGCCAAAATTAGAAACATTCTGTCCAGGGGTGATGCTGAAAAACTAGTCCATGCATTTGTTACTTCAAGGCTGGACTATTGTAATTCTTTACTATCAGGAAGTCCACAAAATGCAGTTCAAAGTCTTCAGCTGATCCAAAATGCTGCAGCAAGAGTTCTGATGAAAATCAACAAGAGGGATCATATTTCTCCAATTTTAGCTTCCCTTCATTGGCTTCCTGTTAAATCAAGAATAGAATTTAAGTTTATAGTTAGAGTGGCTCATGTTACCCTGAGCTACATCTATAGTTGTGCTGCTATAGGCTTAGGCTACTGGAGGACATCAGGGTATATTTTTATCACTCTACTGATTTCTACTGTTCTCCAGTCTACTGTTCTCCAGTTTTTCATTCCATTACATTGAAATGACTGTTGTCATTTCAGCTTGTAACTTTTTGTTCTCTCTCTTTTTTCTTCATAGTAGGTACACCTAGTCTGACGTTCTGTTAACTGTGACATCATCCAGGGAAGACAGATCACCACTATTACCATCTAATGTATAACAGATCACTGGATCAATGTGTGCTTCTGTGCTTTTTTGTCTGTCTTGTTGTGTCTCTGCTCTGTCTTCTGTAACCCCCAGTCAGTCGAGGCAGATGACTGTTCATACTGAGCCCGGTTCTGCTGGAGGTTTTTCCTTCCCGCTAATGGGTGGTTTTTCTTTCCACTGACGCTTCATGCTTGCTCAGTATGAGGGATTGCTGCAAAGCCATGGACAATGCAGACGACTCTCCCTGTAGCACTGCGCTTCTCCAGGAGTGAATGCTGCTTGTTGGGACTTTGATGCAATCAACTGGTTTCTTATATAGGAAATTTTTGACCAATCTGTATAATATGATTGATTTTGACTTTGTAAAGTGCCTCGAGAGGACATGTTTATGAATTGGCGTTATATAAATAAAATTGAATTGAATTGAATTGTTAAAAAGTTCTCTACCCAATGATAAATTCTTCCACAAATTCACATTTTCCTCAATTTGATCAATAATCCCTCTTTCCACATCATATCATAAGCCTTTTCTATATCTAAGAACACTGCCAAAACACTTTCTTTATTAACTTTTGCTGTTAGTACCTCATGTTGTAAACACACAATTGGATCCATAGTATTCCTTCCTCTTCTGAAACCGCTTTGATAATTTGATAAGTACCCTTTTGATTCAACAAAATAAATTAATCTTTCAATTACCATTTTCTCCATAATTTTACTTAAACATGATGTTAAAGCAATAGGTCTATAATTTTCTGGTTTTGAGCTATCTTTACCCGTTTTTGGAATTGGAACCACAATAGCCTCTTTCCAACTTCTAGGTCATTTCCCATTTTCTATTATAAATATCTAATAATATTAATTTTGAGTATTCACTTAGCTTATTTATCATTATATACCATATTTGATCACTCCCTGGGGTTGACATCTTAACTTTCCTCATGGCTCGTCTTAACTCAGCTATAGAAAAATCGATTTTAATAATACTATTTCCTTCTCTGTTTATCATATGTCCTTTTTCCAATAAAGTTATAGCTCTATCCTTTTTCTACTCTTAACTAATATTATTGGAACTATGTATTTGTACAAATGTTTGTGACAACATTGTTGCTTTTTCTTCATTAATAACTGCCGTTGTTCTATCACTAACTAAAACTGGATAACTATAATCCCTTTTAATACCATTCATTCGTTTAATCATTTTCCATACTTTCCCTATATCTGTTTCTCTTCCTAATGAATTACAATAATTTCTCCAATATTCTCTTTTTGTATTTCTTATAACTCTTGTTACTATAGCTTGCATCTTCTTGTATTCAATTAAATTTTGAAAATTCTGATTTCTTTTTAGAATTTTAAAAGCTTTATTTCGGGATTTAATAGCCTGGTCACATTCATGTCCACCATGGAATTATCTTCTTTTTATGTATCCCTCCTTTCTTTGGAACTGAACAGCTTCTATGATTGAACTACAAAAGATTTTGTTTAATGAATCAATACCAAAATTCATGTCAATTTCGTTAATTTTATCTTCACTTATTTCCTTATATTTCTCCCAATCTGCTCTACTAAATTACCAGTTACATAATCTTTCACACCCTCCATATGTTGCCCTATGTTCCCCACCACAATTACAGCATTTATCCTGAACATTTTCACCATATTCTTGTATTTTGTGGTCCCCTCCACATTTTAAACAGCTCTGTTTGCCCCTGCACACTGCAGCAAATGTGACCATACCTCTGACACTTGAAACACCGAAGTGGAGGTGGAACATAAGGCCTAACTGAATAACACAAGAAACCCACTTTGACTCTATCTGGAACTTCTGGAGTAGAAAATTCCAGAAGCACAGATAATCTGTCAACTCGCTCATTATTAACTGTTTTCTGCAATCTCTTTATATCCTTGACTTTAACATGATTTTATGTTTTAATTTCTCTAGATCTTCATTAACTGGAATTCCATAAATAACTCCTCGGGATCCTTTCTTTTCTCCCAACACTCTTTTACTTTCCACTCTTTTATTTCCAATACTCTCAACACTCATTGCTTTCCTTTTTTTGTTCTTCCAATTTACAAACATTTAACAAGCTTCCATCTCTCAGCGTTTTAGCCATTTCAACTTCCCCTATTTTCTTTTTTGTTTCCTTAGAAACTATTTTTGGGCTCAGAGCAATATTTTCATCTTCCTTTTTGAATTTTAATGTTATCTTCACCTCCTCTTTCATGATCTTTTCAAAGTCTTCAGCTGATCCAAAATGCTGCAGCAAGAGTTCTGATGAAAATCAACAAGAGGGATCATATTTCTCCAATTTTAGCTTCCCTTCATTGGCTTCCTGTTAAATCAAGAATAGAATTTAAAATTCTTCTAACGTATAAAGCCCTTAATAATCAAGCTCCATCATATATCAGAGCTCTGATTACCCCGTATGTTCCTAACAGAGCACTTCGCTCTCAGACTGCAGGTCTGCTGGTGGTTCCTAGAGTCTCTAAAAGTAGAATGGGAGGCAGATCCTTTAGCTATCAGGCTCCTCTCCTGTGGAACCAACTCCCAGTTTTGGTCCGTGAGGCAGACACCTTGTCTACTTTTAAGACTAATCTTAAAACTTTCCTTTTTGACAAAGCTGATAGTTAGAGTGGCTCATGTTACCCTGAGCTACATCTATAGTTATGCTGCTATAGGCTTAGGCTACTGGAGGACATCAGGGTATATTTTTATCACTCTACTGATTTCTACTGTTCTCCAGTCTCCGGTCCGCAGTTTTTCATTCCATTACATTGAAATGACTGTTGACATTTCAGCTTTTAACTTTTTGTTCTCTCTCTTTTTTCTTCATAGTAGGTACACCTGGTCTGAC
Source organism: Fundulus heteroclitus (assembly GCF_011125445.2). Lineage (NCBI taxonomy): Eukaryota > Metazoa > Chordata > Actinopteri > Cyprinodontiformes > Fundulidae > Fundulus > Fundulus heteroclitus. The sequence continues at coordinate 60,875 of NW_023396796.1, read as the reverse complement.
GTAAATAAAATTGAATTGAATTGAATATTTTTATGCACACCCTTGCTTCCATCATCTGTACTGTCGTCTTCATGATTTCCTTTGTCTCCTGAATTCCCAGAACCTCTGCCTGCTTCACTACTTTTGAATTTTCCACTTCCACGGTAACTAGCAACTGGCGTTCAACTATCCGTATCCATATCACTATGTAGTTCTTCCTCATCCTCTACAACCTGAGCCGCCATCCTGATCCAGTCACAAACTTGCTTATGCCTACCGCCAACCTTTTCCTTCTTCCTTCAGATAGATTTCTCTGACGAAGCAACGCACGCACCTGTTTCCAACCAGCCTGTCACTCAGTCTCCTACCCGAGAGCGTCCTGTCTGCTCATCTCCATCAACATGGTTTAACCTCTCCTGTCGGGAAGTCTGAACAACAACAACTCTTAATGCATCACGTGACTTTTGGCATAAATTTACTGCAGCGTGGGTGGGATTGTTTTGTAGTCGAGCAGAGACCATTTTGTACTGGAGGAAAACTTATAAATGATATTTTGAGCGCAAGGTTGGCGGACAGTTTGCAAAACAATTTTTTTGTGTGAAACATATCTTTTTGTGTGCAACACCTTTTTTGTGTACAACCTTTCAGCTGAAGACTTTTAACTGCATTTCAACCAGTAAAATAATGTTTAAACCAGGGGTGTCAAACGTACGGCCCGCCGAACGATTGTATCTCCTCGCTGCATCGACCGATCTGCACCTGATTTTTTGTGAGTCGGGTGGGGGGGGGGGGGGGGGCGCTGCCGTACGGGTTCGTGTGAATCGCCCGGTGGACGGGCAGGGAAAATGCGTGACAGCTTCTGCGGTGGCTGGAGGGAGGCGGTGCGCGTACCCCAGCGGTGCTTTGCTGCGAGGGCCGCTCATCGCCGCTTGCGGCTTTAATTAGGCCCGAGCAGCTAAGCGCTGCGAAGGCCTATTGTAACTGCAGATTTTATTATTAGGCCCGAGCAGCTAAGCGCTGCGAAGGCCTATTGTAACTGCAGATTTTATTATTATTATTATTATTATTATTTATTCTTTGGACTTTTGAAACGGCTTTTTGGAGGCCTAAACATGCATGAAAACTCACCAAACTTTGCCCAAAATTGTCCCCCGTGAGAAATCGCATGGTTTTAGTGTAATTGAAAGCGGGCGTGGCAAACCCGCTCAACAGCGCCAACTAGAGTGAGTTGGGCCAAACCGTAACATGTAGAAAGCTGAAATTTTTTACCTTTTTTTTTTTTTTTTTTTTTTTTTTTTTATTGAATATATAGAAAAACAATAACAATCTCAATTAACAAGTCAATAACAAATATTTCAATATAAGTAGAAATATCACAACTCCTGCTTTTGTTAAAATACAGTTAAATACAAAGGCTGGAACAAAGTATAAAATAAAATAAAATGAATAAAAATAAATAAAATAATAATAGTAGTTAAAATAAATTAATCCGTGGGGACTACCAACTGAAAATCTTCAATTAACTTAAACAATTTAATTGCATTTAAATTTTGCATCTTTCTCAGACATCTTTGGAAAAGGGAAAGTTCGTTTTTGAGAGCAGAGATTGAGAGGGAGCATTTTGCATAACGACATTTATGGATATAATACTTTGTTACAATTATTATAATATTGATTAAAAATTCCAAATTTTTTTCTTTAATGGATAAACCGAATTGAATGTTTTGCAAGGAAATAAAATCTATATTTATTGTTTTAGAAGACAGAAAGTTCCGAAGTTGATCCCATAAGTTTAATACTTCTTTACATTCATAAAAAAGATGTTTAGTTGTTTCCAATTGAGTTGTACAAAAGCCACAATTCTCGACATTAAACTTAAATCTCTCCCTTAAAAACTCATTTGAAGGATATATGTTATTTATTATTTTAAATTGTAATTCTTTATATTTAGGAGGAATTGGGAATTTCAAATAATTTGTCCTAATTTTGACTATCATAGATTTCTTAAATTTTGTGAGAGCTGTGTTTTTTGTTCTTCCTGGGTACATATTATTTATAGAATACTGATTCAAAAACTTGTTGTTGCACCTATTATCTCTAATGTCCACATGCTCAAATTGAATCTTATGGAGTCTAGGAATAAGGAAATTAGGTAAACTGTTTTTAACTGAATGAATGAGGACATCAGGGATACTTCGTAAAACTTTCTTATAAATTCTTAGTGAACAATCATTTCTATACTTCCTGTTAAAATTCTCCAAACTTAGAAAATCACCATTTCCATCCAGTAAATGAGTAATTGACCAGATTCCTTTATTCCACCAATTTTCTAGAAAAATAGATTTTCTACCACATAGAATGGCTCTGTTGTTCCACAGTGGAACATTATGAGGGCTGAAGTTATGCTTAAACATTAACTTCCACTGTAACAAAACCTGTTGGTGGAAATTAGAGAGTTGTAGGGGGAGTTTTGATAATTCAAAATCACATTTCAATAACAACTCAATACCTCCAACTTTTTGAAATACGAACAACGGAATAACAAACCAAATGAGATCACTGTTTTTTATAAGGGACTGAAGCCATCTCATTTTTAAAGTACCATTCATAATTTCAAAATCAATTGCCTTGATACCACCTTCCTCATAATTTTTTAGCAAATCACTTTTTCTGATATAATGGTGTTTGTTTTTCCAAATAAAGTTAAAATTAATTCTATTAATCTGTTTTATGATATTTGGAGGGACGGCTAAGGAATATGCAGGATACGTCAGCCTGGATAAGGATTCAGTTTTTGTTAATAACGTTCTACCAAACAACGTCAAGTCTCTTTGAAGCCAATTATTTAAGGTTTTGCCACATTTATCAATGTTGTCCTGTAAATTTTTTCTAACGCTGGTAGCTTTACATTTAGTAATCCACATGCCTAAGTATTTAATCTCATTTTTAACTGGAATATTGAAAATTGAAGAATCAGAACAGTTGTGAATGCTCATAATTTCACATTTGTTTATATTTAACTGCAGCCCTGAGGCTTGAGAGAACAACTCTATTACCTTTAGAGCTATAGGAATTTGTTCTTTGTTTTTTAGGAAGAGGGTTGTATCATCTGCAAATTGGCTAATGATTATTTTCTGGTTATTTATTTCCAAACCTTCAATATTGGAGTTTTTAATTGTTATTGCTAGTAGCTCTGTGACTAAAATAAATAAGAGAGGCGAGATACTGCAACCTTGTCTGATTCCTCTTTCTACTTTGAATCTGGGACATGTGCCCTGTGACAGAGACACGCAGCTGTTGATATTGGTGTTTAACATGGTAATCATATTAAGAAAACTATTACCAAATCCGAAATGTCTCAACGTGTTAACAATAAATTGATGTTCTACAGAATCAAATGCTTTGTGAAAATCTAAAAACAACATAAAACTATCATCTTTTATTAAGTGACTATAATCAATAAGGTCCAGAACCAGGCGGATGTTGTTATGGATGGATCTGCCTTTTAGAAAACCAGATTGTGTTTGACTAATTATTCTAGGCAAGCCAGTTTTTAACCTCATTGCCAAAACCTTTGTTAGGATCTTGTAGTCTGTGTTCAATAGCGTGATAGGCCTTAAATTATTTAAGTTTTTCTTATCTTTACCAGGTTTTGGGATTAGTTTTAATTAGGCCTTGTTTCATAGTTTGCATGAGTTCCTTTCTACTAACACATTCTTGTACAGCCTGAAACAACAAAAGTTTTAAATCCTCCCAGAAATGTTTATAAAGGTTAGCTGTGAGTCCGTCTGGACCAGGAGCGCGATCAGACGCCATATTTCTTATAGCAATGTCAAATTCAGAGATTCTTAGCTCTTCATCACAGATTTTCTTAAAGTTTTCATCAATAGTAGGAACTAGATTACTTATTTTATCAAAAAAGGATGAAGTAATTTTCTCTGTATGTGAAGATTTATAAAGATTACTATAGAAATTAAATACTTCTTCTGTTATTCTATTAGTCTCAGAACATTCCACTCCATCAATAGTAAGACTATTAATAGAATTATATTCCTGTCTATGTTTTTCTAAGTTACAAAAGAAAGCACTATTTTTTTCTTCTTCTTCGATCCACCTGGCTCTGGACCTTACATAAGCACCTTTTGCTTTATTTATGTAAATCTCATCTAATTTAGATTGCAATTTATTTATTGTTTCTTTATCTTCATCAGTCCAACTTAATTTTCTGTAAAGTGACATAAGATCTTTAATCACTATTGTCTCTTCTACTTTTTTTTTTCTATGTAATTCTTGACCAAATTTTATTGAAAACTTTCTAATACTGTATTTCAAGTATTCCCACTTAAGAATTGGTGTTTCAATAGAATTATCATTTGAAATATTTAGAATAAGTTCTTTAATAAATTGACAAAACTCAAAGCTTTTAAGAAGGTTTGAATTAAATTTCCAGTAATTATTGGGTTTAGAACGTCTATCTAGATTTTGTAGTTTTAAACTAATAATGCAGTGATCACTTAAAGGACAGTTTGCTATCTCTGTTTCTTTAATACACTCTAGAACTGCAGTAGATACCAGCCAATAATCAATGCGTGATTTACTTTGACCATTAGGTTTGTGCCAGGTGAACTGTTTGACTCCACTGTGTAGCGTTCTCCAGACGTCCATCAATTTCGTGCTGCTAACAAATTCTTTAACAATAGGATTTGGAGTTTCTTTTGCCAGCAGTGAAGGCCAACGATCCATATATTCATCTGGAGCCAAGTTGAAATCCCCTCCAACTACGATATGATCAGTAGGAAAATTAGCATTAAACTCTGCAATAACCATTGTTATCTGATGTAGCAGATTCCTGTTGTATTGATCCTTATTATATCCATAAATGTTTAACAAAATTATTGGGACATTATCAACTTCTAAAACACAGGCCACCCAATGTCCATCCTTATCTGCTTTTTCACTCAAAATCTTACCGGGACACCTGAAAAAGCAGATGGCGACTCCAGCAGATCGATTTGTCCCATGACTGAAGAGAATTTTATCTCCCCATTGCTGCGACCAGAACTTCACGTCAGATGCGTCAGAATGTGTTTCCTGTAAAAAGGTGCAATGTGCTTGTTGTCCTTTACAAAACAAAAAAACTGCTTTCCGTTTAAGTGAGTCTTTCAGTCCCCTTGTGTTAAAAGAAACTAAAGAAAAATCTTTTTTTATCTGAAAAATAGAACACATGAACCTATGCACAAACGGTTTAGGAGAGTGAAAAGAAAAAACCTTGAGTGAGAGGTCCCATTAACAGAACAGTCCTCTATCTTTCCATGTTCATTTCTGCTGCATCTCAGTTCTCAGCTGTAGAAGCATCCATGATGCGTTTGCCTTCAATGAAACCAAACGGGCCCCTGAAGCCCGCAGCTTTGCCTTCTTTTCTTGCCTTTTCAATTTTTGGCCACAGAACTTGTCTCGCTTTCCAATCTTCTGGTGTCAAATCTTCAGAGAAGCGAACTCCTTCTTCTTTGCAAATGGGAGAAGTTTTAGTTCTCCTCCAGATGTCGTCTCTTAAGGCTCGTCTCACAAACATAATGATGATCTGTCTGTCCCTGTTATTCATCCTTCGACCCACTCTATGGACAACATCAACCTCTTCATCCATCTTTGAAGCCAAATTAGGTGCAATTTTGCACAGAAGGGCCACCACTTCTTCACGGATGTTCTCATTAGATTTTTCCTTTTTTCCTTTTATGCGGAGGCACCACCGTCTTTTATATCTTTCACTGTTAAGGACACCTTCTTTCAACTGCATGTTCTCTTTGGAGAGTGTATCCACTTGTTTCTCCAATGCTGTTATTTTCTTTTTGCAATCTTCAAGCTCTTCTGAGTTTAGCTGAACCGATTTAGCAATAGCCGCTAGCATAGAACTGTGTTGCTTCATTTGCGTGCCAACTTCTTCCATGCGGTCATCTACTTTCTGTCCTAAGGAACTTATAGCGTTTAAAATGGACTCGGTGTTCATTTGTTCCTGGGACGTACCTTTTGTTCTTTTCTCCATGTGTATGTTTTTTTCTGGAGTGCTGGTCGGGGTATTGGCTTCCCTTTCCCGTTTGCTAACTGTTGCTGACTCCATAGGCACAGAATAGTCGTGATCACTTTCAGAGCTTTTAGTATGCAGAGTCTTGACTGCAGGTGGCATAAACTTGTTGCTTTTCTTCATATTTCAAGCTGAGAGCTGATTTTACAGATATTAACTAATAGTTCACTTCATAAAATAATTTAGTGTCGGGACCTCTTTGGGAGCTCAGAGAAATACGACTGCCCTGTCCGCCATCTTCTCTCAGCTCCTGAAATTTTTTACCTAGGTAGCTTTTTTAAAATTATGAAAAAAAGTCTCTTGGGTGTATGCTCTAAAACCCACAGGAAGTCTGCCATTTTGGGTCAAAGGGTAAAATATTGGCCGTTTTTGCCTTGAACTTTAACGAACTAGTCCTAGGCATTTTAAGCTATCACTTTCAAATTTTTTCAGCGTGGAGATGAGATTTTGAGGGTTAAAAGTTATCAAGGGTTTGATGAAATATGCATTTTTGACTTTGCTGTCGCATTGCAAAAAATCAAGTTTGTGGAAAACCATTAAAAACACATACAAACAGTAAGCCCCAAGCCATGCTATGTCTGAGAATTATGAAACTCCTTAAGTGCATGTAACTTCACAGGCCCTACAAAAAAGCCTCTTGAAGCAATGGGCTACCTCCTACAGGAAATCATTCATTTCTCATCAAAGATGTCATTTTTCCATATTTATGGGTGTCACATTTGATTAAACTACTTCTAAACCGTTACACTTATGGCATTCAAAGTTACTCCAAAAAATTCCTCATACATAAAGGATCAAAAGTTATCAAAAACATTTTTGCTACATCCAACCATATTATTTTGAAAAAAATTTTAATGTAAATTGTGTTTTGAAGGAAAACAGAATTTTCAACACTAGATGGCAACATTTTTCCAAACCATTCCTACACAGTCAAACATAATTGTAAGCAGCTTTAAAATATCTTTAGCTGCCCTTTAAAAGAAAGAAGCTTTGAATCTTTAATCCTATATAAGGGAACCAGTTGATTGCATAAAAGTCTTGACAAGCAGCATTTCCTCCTGAAGAAGCGTAGAGTCACAGGGAGAGTTGTCTGCATTGTCCATGGCTTTGCAACAATCCCTCATACTGAGCAAGCATGAAGCAACAGGGGAAAAAAACCTCCTCATTAACATGAAGGACAAACCTCCAGCAGAACCGGGCTCAGTATGAACGGTCATCTGCCTCGACCGACTGGGGGGTTACAGAAGACAGAGCAGAGACACAACAAGACAGACAAAAAAAAGCACAGAAGCACACAGTGATCCAGTAATCTGTTCTATATAACCACAACTGTTATAACTTTGGGCAATAACTAATGTGCAATAATCTATTTAATACACTGTGCTATAACCTGTGCAAGGATCCAGAAGAACTTCTTCTGCTTTCACCAAGTTGAATATATGTCAGTACATGTGTATGTAGGCATATGTGTATATATATATATATATATATATATATATATATATATATATATATATATATATATATATATATATACACACACACTATTGAGCCGACAAGTGATTTCTCCAATGTGAGATCAATAAAGACTATCTTATCTTATCTCATATCAAGACTAAGATTTGCCCACACAGGATTAGATGGTACATTATTCAAAATAGGGAAGCATAACACGCTGGCATATGTAAATATTGTGAGGAACAACAGACAGTTGAACGTATATGACACACTGTGAGAAAAGTTCATAAAGAACAAGAGAAGAAAGAAGACTTCCCAACAGCAGGGGGCGCACTCCAACAATCTGAAACGTGTCCGTTTGCCTGAGGAAGAAGTCCGTGATGTCACAGCTAACAACATTAGCACCACACATTGGAGAATTTAGGAGGGGATGCAGAAAAACAGGTAAGGCTGTTTGGATTATATATGCATGTAGTGTAATATCCCCCACCACAACTTGAGGTGGGATGAGCAGTCTCAGTTCTGCGGCTAATTCTAGTGCCTTAAGGCGCTAATATTAGCGCTAATGCTAGCGCCTTAAGGCTAGCGAGCAAGGCTCTTGTTTACATCCGGGTTCCGCTGGCTCAGAGCCTTTCTCTCTATGGCTCTGCGTTGGCTACCAGCACAGACATGTATACTTAGACCAAAAGTTATGATCGGTGTTCAATCATAACTTTTGGAAGAACATCTCAAACTGGCCACAGATGCATGAATGAAAGCAGTGGTGGTCAAAGGTTTTCGTGGGGTTTTTGCGAACCAGCAAGTCAGGAAGTGGAGCGGATTGACCATCTGACAACAACTTCCCTCGGTAAGCGTTTCTGTCGACAGACACACTGTCGCTGCTCCAGTTAATTAATGAATTCTTTCCACCTGTGGCCATGTCACCTTTCAGCGTTGTATTCACTGGCTTCCAGCAACTTAGCTGATAAACCAATCAGGGACCTCCTCATTATTCGCTGTAACCTTTATTTAAAATTCGAAGAGTAAAGGCTAATTTACCATGACGCGCTTTTGTCCCGCATTTGACTGGGTCCGATTTGGAAAAAGTAAAATAATACTGGGACCCTCGATTTATTTATTTATATATATATATATATATATATATATATATATATATATATATTATATATATATATATATATATACATACATACAATCTGCACACATACATACAGGTAAAAGCCAGTAAATTAGAATATTTTGAAAAACTTGATTTATTTCAGTAATAGCATTCAAAGGTGTAACTTGTACATTATATTTATTCATTGCAACACAGACTGATGCATTCAATGTTTATTTCATTTAATTTGATGATTTGAAGTGGCCAACAAATGAAAATCCAAAATTCCGTGTGTCACAAAATTAGAATATTACTTAAGGCTAATACAAAAAAGGGATTTTTTTTAGAAATGTTGGCCAACTGAAAAGTATGAAAATGAAAACATATGAGCATATACAATACTCAATACTTGGTTGGAGCTCCTTTTGCCTCAATTACTGCATTAATGCGTGTGGCATGGAGTCGATGAGTTTCTGGCACTGCTCAGGTGTTATGAGAGCCCAGGTTGCTCTGATAGTGGCCTTCAACTCTTCTGCGTTGTTGGGTCTGGCATTCTGCGTCTTCCTTTCACAATACCCCACAGATTTTCTATGGGGCTAAGGTCAGGGGAGTTTGGCTGGCCAATTTAGAACAGAAATACCATGGTCCGTAAACCAGGCACGGGTAGATTTTGCGCTGTGTGCAGGCGCCAAGTCCTGTTGGAACCGTGAAATCTCCATAGAGCAGGTCAGCAGCAGGAAGCATGAAGTGCTCTAAAACTTGCTGGTAGACGGCTGCGTTGACCCTGGATCTCAGGAAACAGAGTGGACCAACACCAGCAGATGACATGGCACCCCAAACCATCACTGATGGTGGAAACTTTACACTAGACTTCAGGCAACGTGGATCCTGTGCCTCTCCTGTCTTCCTCCAGACTCTGGGACCTCGATTTCCAAAGGAAATGCAAAATTTGCTTTCGTCAGAAAACATGACTTTGGACCACTCAGCAGCAGTCCAGCTCTTTTTTTCCTTAGCCCAGGTGAGACGCTTTTCGCGCTGTTTCTTGGTCAACAGTGGCTTGACACGAGGTATGCTGCAGTTGAAACCCATGTCTTTCAAGTGTCTCTTGGTGGTGGATCTTGAAGCACTGACTCCAGCAGCTGTCCACTCCTTGTGAATCTCCCCCACATTTTTGAATGGGTTTTTTTCCCCAATCTTGACTAGGGCGCGGTGATCCCTATCGCTTGTACACTTTTTCTGACCACAGTTTTTCCTTCCCTTTGCCTCTCTATTAATGTGTATGGACACAGAGCTCTGAGAACAGCCAGCCTCTTCAGCAATAACCTTTTGTGTCTTTCCCTCCTTGTGCAATGTGTCGATGGTCGCCTTTTGGACAGCTGTCAAATCTGAAGTCTTCCCCATGTTTGTGTAGGCTTCAGAACTGGACTGAGAGACCATTTAAAAGCCCTTTGCAGGTGTTTTGAGTTAATCAGCTGAGTAGTTTGTGGCACCAGGTGTCTTCAAATTTAACCCTTACACAATATTCTAATTTTGTGACACACGGAATTTTGGATTTTCATTTGTTGCCACTTCAAATCATCAAAATTAAATGAAATAAACATTTGAATGCATCAGTCTGTGTGCAATGAATAAATATAATGTACAAGTTACACCTTTTGAATGCAATTACTGAAATAAATCAAGTTTTTTCAAAATATTCTAATTTACTGGCTTTTACCTGTATGCCTACATGCACATGTACTGACATATATTCACCTGGTGATAGCAGCAGAAGTTCTTCGGATCATTGTACAGGTTATAGCACAGTGTATTAAATAGATTATTGCACATTAGTTATTGCCCAAAGTTATAACAGTTGTGGTTACAGTTACTGATAGCAGCAGAAGTCACTTCTTTCAGGATTATTGCACTGGTTATCGCACAGTGAATTAGATAGATTATTGCACATTGGTTACAGTTACAGTGCAGCACTGTATAATCTGATTGCAGATTATATAGCAATCAGAATGATTGCTATGAATGACTTGCGGTAGCGCTCCTTTTTACAGACGGGGTGTCTAAGTCTGGCACTAAAGGAGCTGCTCAGCTCCTCTACAGTCTGGTGCAGGGGGTGGAAGGTGTTGTCCGTGATGGATGTGAACTTGGACAACACCCTCCTCTCAGCTACTTCCTCCACTGAGTCCAGAGTGCAGCCCAGGACAGAAGTGGCCTTCCTCACCAGCTTATTCAGCCTCTTTCTGTCCCGTTCTGCGCTGCCAGGAGCCCAGCAGACGACAGCGTAGAGAAGGGCTGAGGCCACCACAGAGTCATAAAAAGTCTTAAGCAGGGGCCTGCTCACTCCAAAGGAACTCAGCCTCCTCAGGAGGTGGAGGCGGCTCTGGCCCTTCTTATGCAGAGCGTCGGTGTTATGAGTCCAGTCCAGCTTATTATTGACGTGAACACCCAACAAAAGAGTCCTACGTCTCTGATTTCAGCTTCATAAATGTGAATATTTCTGTTTTCTTTGCTCATTTATGGCAATAAACTGAGTATCTCCATGTTTTGTTGACAGAACAAGAGATTTGGGAAACATTGACATTTTTCAAAATTTTGTAACATTTTATTATTATAGCAACCAATCAATTAATTGTTAAAATAATCAATAGATTAATCAACAATGAAAATAATCTAGACCCAGAGATTGTCTTTGCATTGTGTTTACTCCTGTGAGCTATAAAAATGAATTAGCTTTGAACTGTTTTTGTTCCCCCTTAGGTCACAGCAGTGTCAGACATTGGTGGGAGGACTGTGGATGAGGCCACAAGACGTATGATGTTCTTCATCATGGACTATGGCCTGTCAAGGCAGTACAACTTTGTGGGCTGGAATGGAAAGTAGGAATTCAGGACTTAAAATCTGTTTGAAGTCATATTTGGTAAGTGCATAATGGATAATAACTGTAATATAGTAACTTTAGGATATTTGTGTCTGTCGAGGGAAATTTATGTATGTTATGAATTTGATTTTCTAAGGTCAATAATACCTTCACCTTAAGGACAGAGCATAGGTGCTCCAGAAATGTTATCATATAAGAAATGTTTTCAAGATTTTCTTGCACAGATCTTCCAGTCAACAGCTGTTCTTATCAAAAATATTACATTTTGTATTTTTTCCTTGGTTTGTAATTTTTTTATAGGCAATTTAATAAAGCCAGATTTTAGAAAGAAATAAAAAAATGTGACAGCCTTGGCCAGTCAGCTTTGAATTTTGATCTTTTTTTTCTTAGCTTTTTCCCAGTTCATTCTGACGTTTGCAGGTTTGTAAAGTCAATTATGTAAAGGGATACTTCACCCAAAATTACAATTTAAATCTTGGGTAATTGATATAAAACTGATCATTTGTTGGTAAATTTCACCTTAACATAGTTGACTTTACAATTGTAGTTGAGAGTTGTGTTGGTACATATGAAGTGACCATAAGATATGTTTCCCGCAGGAGCTTTAAAGAACAACACATTAACCAGACAGATCAACAGGAAAGATTTGGAGAGGGCAGTGTCGAAATGGCTGAACGGATCAAGGGACAGGGGATGCAATAGAAAGGTCCAACAGGTCCCTCCTTCCCACATGATGGACCATGTTTTTTCTGTTCCGTGTTCTTTTTTGATATATAACTAGTTTCTTAAATTGTTATAATGGTTATTATATTACGTATAATGTCGTATGTGTGTGTGTGTGTGTATTATGTATCTGATACGTAAAATACAATCTATTATATCTATTATCTATTATAAGTAAGGCAGCATTGGAGGAATCTTTAGAACCTGCACAGTGTTTGAACTGTTTAGAAGCAGTAGAGCTTTCTGAGCTATCTAAAATCTTAGCTTCATCTAAACCTTCTACCTGTATGTTAGACCCAATCCCAACTAAGTTGTTTAAGGAGGTATTCCCTTGATCAGTGGTCCTATTTTAGACATGATTAATCTATCCTTAGTAAATGGATATGTACCACAGGTTTTTAAAGTAGCTGTTATTAAACCTTTACTTAAAAAACCTTCTCTTGATCAAGATGAGCTAGTAAACTACAGAATCTTCTTTTCTTATCTAAAATTCTTGAAAAAGTAGTTGCTAATCAACTTTGTGAACATTTACAAAGCAATGACCTACTTGAGGAGTTTCAGTCAGGCTTCAGAGCTCATCATAGCACTGAAACAGCTCTGGTGAAGGTCACTAATGATATTCTCATGGCCTCAGATAATGGACTTGTGTCTGTACTTGTCCTGTTAGATCTCAGTGCTGCATTTGATACAGTTGATCAAAATATTCTCCTACAAAGACTTGAGCATACTGTGGGGATTAAGGGAAAAGCATTAGGCTGGTTTAAATCTTATCTGTCGGACAGATTCCAGTTTGTTCATGTTAATAATAAATCTTCCTTAAACTCTAGGGTCACCTGTGGAGTACCACAGGGTTCAGTCCTTGGACCAATTCTCTTTACTATATATATGCTTCCGATAGGCAAAATTATCAGACAGCATGGGATTAATTTCCACTGTTATGCTGATGACACTCAGCTATATTTATCCATAAATCCTGATGAATCCAATCAATTACTTCAACTGCAGTCATGTCTTGATGACATCAAAAGCTGGATGACTTTAAATTTCCTGCATCTAAATTCTGACAAGACCGAAGTTGTAATCTTTGGGCCAGAGTCCTCAAAAAATAAACTTCTTAACCAATCACTTAATCTGGATGGCATTAACTTGGCCTCTGGTAATAAAGTAAAAAACCTTGGTGTTATTTTTGACCAAGACATGTCATTTAAATCCCATATTAAACAGGTTTCCAGAGTTTCCTTTTTTCACCTCCGGAATATCGCCAAAATTAGAAACATTCTGTCCAGGAGTGATGCTGAAAAACTAGTCCATGCATTTGTTACTTCAAGGCTGAACTATTGTAATTCTTTACTATCAGGAAGTCCGCAAGAGTTCTGATGAAAATCAACAAGCGGGATCATATTTCTCCAATTTTAGCTTCCCTTCATTGGCTTCCTGTTTAATCAAGAATAGAATTTAAAATTCTTCTTCTAACGTATAAAGCCCTTAATAATCAAGCTCCATCATATATCAGAGCTCTGATTACCCCATATGTTCCTAACAGAGCACTTCGCTCTCAGACTGCAGGTCTGCTGGTGGTTCCTAGAGTCTCTAAAAGTAGAATGGGAAGCAGATCCTTTAGTTATCAGGCTCCTCTCCTGTGGAACCAACTCCCAGTTTTGATTTGTGAGGCAGACACCCTGTCTACTTTTAAGACTAATCTTAAAACTTTTCTTTTTGACAAAGCTTATAACTAGAGTGGCTCATGTTACTCTGAGCTACCTTTATAGTTTTACTGCTATAGGCCTAGGCTACTGGAGGACATCAGGATCTAATTTTCTCACTCTATAGAGTTCTACTGTTCTTCAATTATGCATTACGTGTTGTCATTTCTGCTTTAACTTTCTGTTCTCTCTCTTTTATCTTCATAGTAGGTACATCTGGTCTGGCGTTCTGTTAACTGTGACATCATCCAGAGAAGATGGCTCACCAGCTATTACCATCTAATGTAGAACAGATTACTGGATCAATGTGTGCTTCTGTGCTTTTTTGTCTCTTGTTGTGTCTCTGCTCTGTCATCTGTAACCCCCAGTCGGTCGAGGCAGATGACTGTTCATACTGAGCCCGGTTCTGCCAGAGGTTTTCCTTCCCATTAATGGGGAGTTTTTCTTCCCACTGTTGCTTCATGCTTGCTCAGTATGAAGGATTGCAGCAAAGCCATGTACAATGCAGACGACTCTCCCTGTGGCTCTACGCTTCTCCAGGAGTGAATGCTGCTTGTCGGGACTTCGATGTTACAACTGGTTTCCTTATATAGGAAATTTTTGACCAATCTGTATAATCTGACCCAATCTGTATAATATGATTGAACTTGACTTTGTAAAGTGCCTTGAGATGACATGTTTCATGAATTGGCGCTATATAAATAAAATTGAATTGAATTGCTTGCATCTCTCTGTGGTTTCACATGTTGGAAAATGTCCAGGACCTTCTTTTCTCACATCAAGGGGCACATTGCTGCTTGGTCTTTTACATGGTGGTGTTAGAGTTAATACCTCCCCTGAACTTATTAAATGTTTCAACAATGGCTGGTCTGGGAGCCATTATATGAGTTTTGGATTTGCGATCCAAACGTTTCACATTTACAACACTTTGATCCTGACAGTCTTCCTCATCACTGCTCAATGATGATGAGGACTGGAACTCCAGTCCTCATCATCCTCCTCATCATCTTCTTCTAGCTGCTTTATGTCAAACGCCGCTGCCATACGTTTGGCTCTGAATTCCACAGTTTTGGGCCGAGCTGCTTAAAACTCGCTTTGATGCATCCTTATTCACCCCCCCGACAGGAATGGAGGAGCCTTCCATCCAACCCAGAACTTTGATGGCCTTCACCTCATAAATGGATGCTGCAAAACAGATATGTGTTATGGTTATGTAAAGACCTAATTTGGTCCTTCTGACACCTAAATAAGTCATTTTCGACTGCTCTAATGCAAAAGGCCACTCAAAGAATGTAATGGTTATAATTCACTTCTCACAGCTCAGAACGGCAGAAATTTGATGCCAGATATGCTGCAAATGAACATTCTATGTGCCCGGTCATTAGTAACTGCAGAACACTGTTTAAACTCAGTGAAATTCATATTTAACATGATTCAGACGATTTGGGCGCTAAAACAGAAGAGAGCAGTCATGGATTGTCCATCACAAACACCATGTTCAAGCATAAGGGTGTCCATATGTGCTCTTGGCACCAGGACACCCTAGGTCGCAGTTCAATGATCGACTTTGTTGTCGTTTCATCTGACCTGCGGCCGCATGTCTTGGACACTCGGGTGAAGAGAGGGGCGGAGCTCTCCACCGACCACTACCTGGTGGTGAGTTGGCTCCGATGGCGGGGGAGGAAGCCGGTCCGACCGGGCAGGCCCAAACGTACTGTGAGGGTTTGCTGGGAACGTCTGGCGGAGTTCCCTGTGAGGCGGAGCTTTAACTCCCACCTCCGGGAGAACTTCAAACACGTCCCGAGGGAGGCGGGGGACATTGAGTCTGAATGGACCATGTTCCACGCCTCTATTGCTGAGGCAGCTAGTCGGAGCTGTGGCCGCAAGGTTGTCGGTGCGTGTCGCGGCGGCAACCCTCGAACCCGCTGGTGGACACCAGCGGTGAGGGAAGCCGTTAAGCTGAAGAAGGAGTCCTATCGGGCTTTTTTGGCCTGTGGGACTCCGGAAGCAGCTGATGTGTACCGGCAGTCGAAGCGGCAGGCGGCTCGGCTGGTCACCGAGGCAAAAAAACTCGGGCGTGGGAAGAGTTCGGAGAGGCCATGGAGAAAGACTTCCGTATGGCTTCGAAGCGATTCTGGTCCACTATACGGCGTCTCAGGAGGGGGAAGCAGTGCAGTACCAACACTGTTTACAGTGGGGGTGGTGTGCTGCTGACCTCGACTCGGGACGTTGTGTTTCGGTGGGTGGAATACTTCGAAGACCTCCTTAATCCCACCAACACGTCTTCCATTGCGGAAGCAGAGCCTGAGGACTCTGGGTCAGGTTCTCCCATCTCTGGTGCTGAGGTTGCCGAGGTTGTTAAAAAGCTCCTCGGTGGCAAGGCCTCTGGATGTTGTGGGGCTGTGTTGGTTAACGCGGCTCTGCAACATTGCGTGGACATCGGGGGCAGTTCCCCTGGATTGGCAGACTGGGGTGGTGGTCCCCCTATTTAAAAAGGGGGACCGGAGGGTGTGTTCCAACTACAGAGGAATCACACTCTTAAGCCTCCCTGGTAAGGTCTATTCGGGGGTTCTGGAAAGGAGGGTCCGTCGGATAGTCGAATCTCGGATTCAGGAAGAGCAGTGTGGTTTTCGTCCTGGCCGTGGAACACTGGACCAGCTCTATACCCTCAGCAGGATTCTGGAGGGGGCATGGGAGTTTGCCCAACCAGTCTACATGTGCTTTGTGGATCTGGAGAAGGCATTCGACCGTGTCCCCCGAGGGATCCTGTGGGGGGTACTCCGGGAGTATGGAGTACCGGACCCTTTAATAAGGGCTGTCAGGTCTCTGTACGACCGGTGTCAGAGTCTGGTCCGCATTGCCGGCAGTAAGTCGGACTCGTTTCCGGTGAGAGTTGGACTCCGCCAAGGCTGCCCTTTGTCACCGATTCTGTTCATAACTTTTATGGACAGAATTTCTAGGCGCAGCCAAGGTGTTGAGGGGATCCGTTTTGGTGGCCTTAGGATTGCGTCTCTGCTATTCGCGGATGACGTGGTCCTATTGGCTTCATCAGGGCGTGATCTACAGCTCTCACTGGAGCGGTTCGCAGCCGAGTGCGAAGCGGCTGGGATGAAAATCAGTGCCTCCAAATCCGAGACCATGGTCTTGAACCGGAAAAGGGTAGAGTGCCTTCTCCGGGTTGGGGAGGATGTGCTGCCCCTAGTGGAGGAGTTCAAGTATCTTGGGGTCTTGTTCACAAATGAGGGGAGGATGGAGCGGGAGATCGACAGGCGGATTGGTGCAGCGTCTGCTGTGAAGCGGGCGCTGTACCGATCCGTTGTGGTGAAGAGAGAGCTGAGCCAAAAGGCGAAGCTCTCGATTTACCGGTCGATCTACGTTCCTACCCTCATCTATGGTCACGAGCTTTGGGTCGTGACCGAAAGAACGAGATCCCGGATACAAGCGGCTGAAATGAGTTTTCTCCGTAGTGTGTCTGGGCTCTCCCTTAGAGATAGGGTGAGGAGCTCAGTTATCCGGGGAGGACTCAGAGTAGAGCCGCTGCTCCTCCACGTCGAGAGGAGCCAGTTGAGGTGGCTCGGGCATCTGGTCAGGATGCCTCCTGGACGCCTCCCTGGTGAGGTAATCCGGGCACGTCCCACCGGGAGGAGGCCCAGGGGAAGACCCAGGACACGCTGGAGGGACTATGTCTCCCGGCTGGCCTGGGAACGCCTTGGGATTCCTCCTGAGGAGCTGGCCCAAGTGGCCAGGGAGAAGGACGTCTGGGCCTCCCTACTGAAGCTGCTACCCCCGCGACCCGACCCCGGATAAGCGGAAGAAGACGGACGGACGGACGGACGGACAGAAGATTTGGGCGCTAAAACAGATGGGAGCTGTCCAACAGCTAAGGTGTGTGGAAAACTGCTTACACCTTGTGGGGAGACCTAATTTGGTCCTTTTTACACATATATAAGTCTTTTTTGCTGCTCTAATGCAAAAGGGAACTGAAAGAATGTAATGGTTATAATTCACTTCTCACAGCTCAGAAAGGCAGAAATTTGATGCCAGATATGCTGCAAATGAACATTCTATGTGCCCGGTCATTAGTAACAGCAGAACACTGTTTAAACTCAGTGAAATTCATATTTAACATGATTCAGATTATTTGGTTGCTAAAACAGAAGAGAGCAGTCAACAAACTCAGATGTGTGGAAATAATGCTTACACCTTGTGGGGAGACCTAATTTGGTCCTTCTTACACATATATAAGTCTTTTTTGCTGCTCTAATGCAAAAGGCCACTGAAAGAATGTAATGGTTATAATTCACTTCTCACAGCTCAGAAAGGCAGAAATTTGATGCCAGATATGCTGCAAATGAACATTCTATTTGCCCGGTCATTAGTAACAGCAGAACACTGTTTAAACTCAGTGAAATTCATATTTAACATGATTCAGACGATTTGGGTGCTAAAACAGAAGAGAGCAGTCAACAAACTCAGGTGTGTGGAAACAATGCTTACACCTTGTGGGGAGACCTAATTTGGTCCTTCTGACACCTAAATAAGTCTTTTTTGCTGCTCTAATGCAAAAGGCCACTGAAAGAATGTAATGGTTATAATTCACTTCTCACAGCTCAGAAAGGCAGAAATTTGATGCCAAATATGCTGCAAATGAACATTCTATGTGCCCGGTCATTAGTAACAGCAGAACACTGTTTAAACTCAGTGAAATTCATATTTAACATGATTCAGACGATTTGGGCGCTAAAACAGAAGGAGAGCTGTCCAACAGCTAAGAGTGTGTGGAAATAATGCTTACACCTTGTGGGGAGACCTAATTTGGTCCTTCTGACACCTAAATAAGTCTTTTTGCTGCTCTAATGCAAAAGGCCACTGAAAGAATGTAATGGTTATAATTCACTTCTCACAGCTCAGAAAGGCAGAAATTTGATGCCAGATATGCTGCAAATGAACATTCTATGTGCCCGGTCATTAGTAACAGCAGAACACTGTTTAAACTCAGTGAAATTCATATTTAACATGATTCAGACGATTTGGGCGCTAAAACAGAAGAGAGCAGTCAACAAACTCAGATGTGTGGAAACAATGCTTACACCTTGTGGGGAGACCTAATTTGGTCCTTCTGACACCTAAATAAGTCTTTTTTGCTGCTCTAATGCAAAAGGCCACTGAAAGAATGTAATGGTTATAATTCACTTCTCACAGCTCAGAAAGGCAGAAATTTGATGCCAAATATGCTGCAAATGAACATTCTATGTGCCCGGTCATTAGTAACAGCAGAACACTGTTTAAACTCAGTGAAATTCATATTTAACATGATTCAGACGATTTGGGCGCTAAAACAGAAGAGAGCAGTCAACAAACTCAGATGTGTGGAAACAATGCTTACACCTTGTGGGGAGACCTAATTTGGTCCTTCTGACACCTAAATAAGTCTTTTTTGCTGCTCTAATGCAAAAGGCCACTGAAAGAATGTAATGGTTATAATTCACTTCTCACAGCTCAGAAAGGCAGAAATTTGATGCCAGATATGCTGCAAATGAACATTCTATTGTGCCCGGTCATTATTAACAGCAGAACACTGTTTAAACTCAGTGAAATTCATATTTAACATGATTCAGACGATTTGGGCGCTAAAACAGAAGGGAGCTGTCAAACAGCTAAGGTGTGTGGAAACACTGCTTACACCTTGTGGGGAGACCTAATTTGGTCCTTCTGACACCTAAATAAGTCTTTTTTGCTGCTCTAATGCAAAAGGCCACTGAAAGAATGTAATGGTTATAATTCACTTCTCACAGCTCAGAAAGGCAGAAATTTGATGCCAGATATGCTGCAAATGAACATTCTATGTGCCCGGTCATTATTAACAGCAGAACACTGTTTAAACTCAGTGAAATTCATATTTAACATGATTCAGACGATTTGGGCGCTAAAACAGAAGAGAGCAGTCAACAAACTCAGATGTGTGGAAACAATGCTTACACCTTGTGGGGAGACCTAATTTGGTCCTTCTGACACCTAAATAAGTCTTTTTGCTGCTCTAATGCAAAAGGCCACTGAAAGAATGTAATGGTTATAATTCACTTCTCACAGCTCAGAAAGGCAGAAATTTGATGCCAAATATGCTGCAAATGAACATTCTATGTGCCCGGTCATTAGTAACAGCAGAACACTGTTTAAACTCAGTGAAATTCATATTTAACATGATTCAGACGATTTGGGCGCTAAAACAGAAGAGAGCATGTCAACAACTCAGATGTGTGGAAACAATGCTTACACCTTGTGGGGAGACCTAATTTGGTCCTTCTGACACCTAAATAAGTCTTTTTTGCTGCTCTAATGCAAAAGGCCACTGAAAGAATGTAATGGTTATAATTCACTTCTCACAGCTCAGAAAGGCAGAAATTTGATGCCAAATATGCTGCAAATGAACATTCTATGTGCCCGGTCATTATTAACAGCAGAACACTGTTTAAACTCAGTGAAATTCATATTTAACATGATTCAGACGATTTGGGCGCTAAAACAGAAGAGAGCTGTCCAACAGCTAAGGTGTGTGGAAACACTGCTTACACCTTGTGGGGAGACCTAATTTGGTCCTTCTGACACCTAAATAAGTCATTTTTGCTGCTCTAATGCAAAAGGCCACTGAAAGAATGTAATGGTTATAATTCACTTCTCACAGCTCAGAAAGGCAGAAATTTGATGCCAAATATGCTGCAAATGAACATTCTATGTGCCCGGTCATTAGTAACAGCAGAACACTGTTTAAACTCAGTGAAATTCATATTTAACATGATTCAGACGATTTGGGCGCTAAAACAGAAGAGAGCTGTCCAAAAGCTAAGGTGTGTGGAAACACTGCTTACACCTTGTGGGGAGACCTAATTTGGTCCTTCTGACACCTAAATAAGTCTTTTTGCTGCTCTAATGCAAAAGGCCACTGAAAGAATGTAATGGTTATAATTCACTTCTCACAGCTCAGAAAGGCAGAAATTTGATGCCAAATATGCTGCAAATGAACATTCTATGTGCCCGGTCATTAGTAACAGCAGAACACTGTTTAAACTCAGTGAAATTCATATTTAACATGATTCAGACGATTTGGGCGCTAAAACAGAAGAGAGCAGTCAACAAACTCAGATGTGTGGAAACAATGCTTACACCTTGTGGGGAGACCTAATTTGGTCCTTCTGACACCTAAATAAGTCTTTTTGCTGCTCTAATGCAAAAGGCCACTGAAAGAATGTAATGGTTATAATTCACTTCTCACAGCTCAGAAAGGCAGAAATTTGATGCCAAATATGCTGCAAATGAACATTCTATGTGCCCGGTCATTATTAACAGCAGAACACTGTTTAAACTCAGTGAAATTCATATTTAACATGATTCAGACGATTTGGGCGCTAAAACAGAATGAGAGCATGTCCAACAGCTAAGGATGTGTGGAAACACTGCTTACACCTTGTGGGGAGACCTAATTTGGTCCTTCTGACACCTAAATAAGTCTTTTTTGCTGCTCTAATGCAAAAGGCCACTGAAAGAATGTAATGGTTATAATTCACTTCTCACAGCTCAGAAAGGCAGACATTTGATGCCAAATATGCTGCAAATGAACATTCTATGTGCCCGGTCATTAGTAACAGCAGAACACTGTTTGAACTCAGTGAAATTCATATTTAACATGATTCAGACGATTTGGGCGCTAAAACAGAAGAGAGCATGTCAACAACTCAGAGTGTGTGGAAACAATGCTTACACCTTGTGGGGAGACCTAATTTGGTCCTTCTGACACCTAAATAAGTCTTTTTTGCTGCTCTAATGCAAAAGGCCACTGAAAGAATGTAATGGTTATAATTCACTTCTCACAGCTCAGAAAGGCAGAAATTTGATGCCAAATATGCTGCAAATGAACATTCTATGTGCCCGGTCATTAGTAACAGCAGAACACTGTTTAAACTCAGTGAAATTCATATTTAACATGATTCAGACGATTTGGGCGCTAAAACAGAAGAGGAGCATGTCAACAACTCAGAGTGTGTGGAAACACTGCTTACACCTTGTGGGGAGACCTAATTTGGTCCTTCTGACACCTAAATAAGTCTTTTTTGCTGCTCTAATGCAAAAGGCCACTGAAAGAATGTAATGGTTATAATTCACTTCTCACAGCTCAGAAAGGCAGAAATTTGATGCCAAATATGCTGCAAATGAACATTCTATGTGCCCGGTCATTAGTAACAGCAGAACACTGTTTAAACTCAGTGAAATTCATATTTAACATGATTCAGACGATTTGGGCGCTAAAACAGAAGAGAACAGTCAACAAACTCAGATGTGTGGAAACAATGCTTACACCTTGTGGGGAGACGTAATTTGGTCCTTCTGACACCTAAATAAGTCTTTTTGCTGCTCTAATGCAAAAGGCCACTGAAAGAATGTAATGGTTATAATTCACTTCTCACAGCTCAGAAAGGCAGAAATTTGATGCCAAATATGCTGCAAATGAACATTCTATGTGCCCGGTCATTAGTAACAGCAGAACACTGTTTAAACTCAGTGAAATTCATATTTAACATGATTCAGACGATTTGGGCGCTAAAACAGAAGAGGGCAGTCAACAAACTCAGATGTGTGGAAACAATGCTTACACCTTGTGGGGAGACCTAATTTGGTCCTTCTGACACCTAAATAAGTCTTTTTGCTGCTCTAATGCAAAAGGCCACTGAAAGAATGTAATGGTTATAATTCACTTCTCACAGCTCAGAAAGGCAGAAATTTGATGCCAAATATGCTGCAAATGAACATTCTATGTGCCCGGTCATTATTAACAGCAGAACACTGTTTAAACTCAGTGAAATTCATATTTAACATGATTCAGACGATTTGGGCGCTAAAACAGAATGGGAGCTGTCCAACAAGCTAAGGTGTGTGGAAACAATGCTTACACCTTGTGGGGAGACCTAATTTGGTCCTTCTGACACCTAAATAAGTCTTTTTTGCTGCTCTAATGCAAAAGGCCACTGAAAGAATGTAATGGTTATAATTCACTTCTCACAGCTCAGAAAGGCAGAAATTTGATGCCAGATATGCTGCAAATGAACATTCTATGTGCCCGGTCATTAGTAACAGCAGAACACTGTTTAAACTCAGTGAAATTCATATTTAACATGATTCAGACGATTTGGGCGCTAAAACAGAAGAGAGCAGTCAACAAACTCAGATGTGTGGAAACAATGCTTACACCTTGTGGGGAGACCTAATTTGGTCCTTCTGACACCTAAATAAGTCTTTTTTGCTGCTCTAATGCAAAAGGCCACTGAAAGAATGTAATGGTTATAATTCACTTCTCACAGCTCAGAAAGGCAGAAATTTGATGCCAAATATGCTGCAAATGAACATTCTATGTGCCCGGTCATTAGTAACAGCAGAACACTGTTTAAACTCAGTGAAATTCATATTTAACATGATTCAGACGATTTGGGCGCTAAAACAGATGGGAGCTGTCCAACAGCTAAGGTGTGTGGAAACACTGCTTACACCTTGTGGGGAGACCTAATTTGGTCCTTCTGACACCTAATAAGTCTTTTTGCTGCTCTAATGCAAAAGGCCACTGAAAGAATGTAATGGTTATAATTCACTTCTCACAGCTCAGAAAGGCAGAAATTTGATGCCAAATATGCTGCAAATGAACATTCTATGTGCCCGGTCATTAGTAACAGCAGAACACTGTTTAAACTGAGTGAAATTCATATTTAACATGATTCAGACGATTTGGGCGCTAAAACAGAATGAGAGCATGTCAACAAACTCAGAGTGTGTGGAAACACTGCTTACACCTTGTGGGGAGACCTAATTTGGTCCTTCTGACACCTAAATAAGTCTTTTTTGCTGCTCTAATGCAAAAGGCCACTGAAAGAATGTAATGGTTATAATTCACTTCTCACAGCTCAGAAAGGCAGACATTTGATGCCAAATATGCTGCAAATGAACATTCTATGTGCCCGGTCATTAGTAACAGCAGAACACTGTTTAAACTCAGTGAAATTCATATTTAACATGATTCAGACGATTTGGGCGCTAAAACAGAAGAGAGCAGTCAACAAACTCAGATGTGTGGAAACAATGCTTACACCTTGTGGGGAGACCTAATTTGGTCCTTCTGACACCTAAATAAGTCTTTTTGCTGCTCTAATGCAAAAGGCCACTGAAAGAATGTAATGGTTATAATTCACTTCTCACAGCTCAGAAAGGCAGAAATTTGATGCCAAATATGCTGCAAATGAACATTCTATGTGCCCGGTCATTAGTAACAGCAGAACACTGTTTAAACTCAGTGAAATTCATATTTAACATGATTCAGACGATTTGGGCGCTAAAACAGATGGGAGCTGTCCAACAGCTAAGGTGTGTGGAAACACTGCTTACACCTTGTGGGGAGACCTAATTTGGTCCTTCTGACACCTAAATAAGTCTTTTTTGCTGCTCTAATGCAAAAGGCCACTGAAAGAATGTAATGGTTATAATTCACTTCTCACAGCTCAGAAAGGCAGAAATTTGATGCCAAATATGCTGCAAATGAACATTCTATGTGCCCGGTCATTATTAACAGCAGAACACTGTTTAAACTCAGTGAAATTCATATTTAACATGATTCAGACGATTTGGGCGCTAAAACAGATGAGAGCTGTCCAACAAGCTAAGGTGTGTGGAAAAACTGCTTACACCTTGTGGGGAGACCTAATTTGGTCCTTCTGACACCTAAATAAGTCTTTTTGCTGCTCTAATGCAAAAGGCCACTGAAAGAATGTAATGGTTATAATTCACTTCTCACAGCTCAGAAAGGCAGAAATTTGATGCCAAATATGCTGCAAATGAACATTCTATGTGCCCGGTCATTATTAACAGCAGAACACTGTTTAAACTCAGTGAAATTCATATTTAACATGATTCAGACGATTTGGGCGCTAAAACAGAATGAGAGCTGTCAACAACTCAGATGTGTGGAAACACTGCTTACACCTTGTGGGGAGACCTAATTTGGTCCTTCTGACACCTAAATAAGGCTTTTTTGCTGCTCTAATGCAAAAGGCCACTGAAAGAATGTAATGGTTATAATTCACTTCTCACAGCTCAGAAAGGCAGAAATTTGATGCCAGATATGCTGCAAATGAACATTCTATGTGCCCGGTCATTAGTAACAGCAGAACACTGTTTAAACTCAGTGAAATTCATATTTAACATGATTCAGACGATTTGGGCGCTAAAACAGAAGAGAGCAGTCAACAACTCAGATGTGTGGAAACAATGCTTACACCTTGTGGGGAGACCTAATTTGGTCCTTCTGACACCTAAATAAGTCTTTTTTGCTGCTCTAATGCAAAAGGCCACTGAAAGAATGTAATGGTTATAATTCACTTCTCACAGCTCAGAAAGGCAGAAATTTGATGCCAAATATGCTGCAAATGAACATTCTATGTGCCCGGTCATTATTAACAGCAGAACACTGTTTAAACTCAGTGAAATTCATATTTAACATGATTCAGACGATTTGGGCGCTAAAACAGAAGAGAGCTGTCAACAAGCTAAGGTGTGTGGAAACACTGCTTACACCTTGTGGGGAGACCTAATTTGGTCCTTCTGACACCTAAATAAGTCTTTTTTGCTGCTCTAATGCAAAAGGCCACTGAAAGAATGTAATGGTTATAATTCACTTCTCACAGCTCAGAAAGGCAGAAATTTGATGCCAAATATGCTGCAAATGAACATTCTATGTGCCCGGTCATTATTAACAGCAGAACACTGTTTAAACTCAGTAAAATTCATATTTAACATGATTCAGACGATTTGGGCGCTAAAACAGAAGAGAGCAGTCAACAAACTCAGATGTGTGGAAACACTGCTTACACCTTGTGGGGAGACCTAATTTGGTCCTTCTGACACCTAAATAAGTCTTTTTTGCTGCTCTAATGCAAAAGGCCACTGAAAGAATGTAATGGTTATAATTCACTTCTCACAGCTCAGAAAGGCAGAAATTTGATGCCCAATATGCTGCAAATGAACATTCTATGTGCCCGGTCATTAGTAACAGCAGAACACTGTTTAAACTCAGTGAAATTCATATTTAACATGATTCAGACGATTTGGGCGCTAAAACAGAAGGAGAGCTGTCCAACAAGCTCAGGTGTGTGGAAACAATGCTTACACCTTGTGGGGAGACCTAATTTGGTCCTTCTGACACCTAAATAAGTCTTTTTTGCTGCTCTAATGCAAAAGGCCACTGAAAGAATGTAATGGTTATAATTCACTTCTCACAGCTCAGAAAGGCAGAAATTTGATGCCAAATATGCTGCAAATGAACATTCTATGTGCCCGGTCATTATTAACAGCAGAACACTGTTTAAACTCAGTGAAATTCATATTTAACATGATTCAGACGATTTGGGCGCTAAAACAGAAGAGAGCATTAAACAAACTCAGATGTGTGGAAACACTGCTTACACCTTGTGGGGAGACCTAATTTGGTCCTTCTGACACCTAAATAAGTCTTTTTTGCTGCTCTAATGCAAAAGGCCACTGAAAGAATGTAATGGTTATAATTCACTTCTCACAGCTCAGAAAGGCAGAAATTTGATGCCAAATATGCTGCAAATGAACATTCTATGTGCCCGGTCATTATTAACAGCAGAACACTGTTTAAACTCAGTGAAATTCATATTTAACATGATTCAGACGATTTGGGCGCTAAAACAGATGGGAGCTGTCCAACAGCTAAGGTGTGTGGAAACACTGCTTACACCTTGTGGGGAGACCTAATTTGGTCCTTCTGACACCTAAATAAGTCTTTTTTGCTGCTCTAATGCAAAAGGCCACTGAAAGAATGTAATGGTTATAATTCACTTCTCACAGCTCAGAAAGGCAGAAATTTGATGCCAAATATGCTGCAAATGAACATTCTATGTGCCCGGTCATTATTAACAGCAGAACACTGTTTAAACTCAGTGAAATTCATATTTAACATGATTCAGACGATTTGGGCGCTAAAACAGAAGAGAGCAGTCAACAACTCAGATGTGTGGAAACACTGCTTACACCTTGTGGGGAGACCTAATTTGGTCCTTCTGACACCTAAATAAGTCTTTTTTGCTGCTCTAATGCAAAAGGCCACTGAAAGAATGTAATGGTTATAATTCACTTCTCACAGCTCAGAAAGGCAGAAATTTGATGCCAAATATGCTGCAAATGAACATTCTATGTGCCCGGTCATTAGTAACAGCAGAACACTGTTTAAACTCAGTGAAATTCATATTTAACATGATTCAGACGATTTGGGCGCTAAAACAGAAGAGAGCAGTCAACAACTCAGATGTGTGGAAACACTGCTTACACCTTGTGGGGAGACCTAATTTGGTCCTTCTGACACCTAAATAAGTCTTTTTTGCTGCTCTAATGCAAAAGGCCACTGAAAGAATGTAATGGTTATAATTCACTTCTCACAGCTCAGAAAGGCAGAAATTTGATGCCAAATATGCTGCAAATGAACATTCTATGTGCCCGGTCATTATTAACAGCAGAACACTGTTTAAACTCAGTGAAATTCATATTTAACATGATTCAGACGATTTGGGCGCTAAAACAGAAGAGAGCAGTCAACAAACTCAGATGTGTGGAAACACTGCTTACACCTTGTGGGGAGACCTAATTTGGTCCTTCTGACACCTAAATAAGTCTTTTTTGCTGCTCTAATGCAAAAGGCCACTGAAAGAATGTAATGGTTATAATTCACTTCTCACAGCTCAGAAAGGCAGAAATTTGATGCCAAATATGCTGCAAATGAACATTCTATGTGCCCGGTCATTATTAACAGCAGAACACTGTTTAAACTCAGTGAAATTCATATTTAACATGATTCAGACGATTTGGGCGCTAAAACAGATGGGAGCTGTCAACAAGCTCAGATGTGTGGAAACACTGCTTACACCTTGTGGGGAGACCTAATTTGGTCCTTCTGACACCTAAATAAGTCTTTTTTGCTGCTCTAATGCAAAAGGCCACTGAAAGAATGTAATGGTTATAATTCACTTCTCACAGCTCAGAAAGGCAGAAATTTGATGCCAAATATGCTGCAAATGAACATTCTATGTGCCCGGTCATTATTAACAGCAGAACACTGTTTAAACTCAGTGAAATTCATATTTAACATGATTCAGACGATTTGGGCGCTAAAACAGAAGAGAGCAGTCAACAACTCAGATGTGTGGAAACAATGCTTACACCTTGTGGGGAGACCTAATTTGGTCCTTCTGACACCTAAATAAGTCTTTTTTGCTGCTCTAATGCAAAAGGCCACTGAAAGAATGTAATGGTTATAATTCACTTCTCACAGCTCAGAAAGGCAGAAATTTGATGCCAAATATGCTGCAAATGAACATTCTATGTGCCCGGTCATTATTAACAGCAGAACACTGTTTAAACTCAGTGAAATTCATATTTAACATGATTCAGACGATTTGGGCGCTAAAACAGAAGAGAGCAGTCAACAACTCAGATGTGTGGAAACAATGCTTACACCTTGTGGGGAGACCTAATTTGGTCCTTCTGACACCTAAATAAGTCTTTTTTGCTGCTCTAATGCAAAAGGCCACTGAAAGAATGTAATGGTTATAATTCACTTCTCACAGCTCAGAAAGGCAGAAATTTGATGCCAAATATGCTGCAAATGAACATTCTATGTGCCCGGTCATTAGTAACAGCAGAACACTGTTTAAACTCAGTGAAATTCATATTTAACATGATTCAGACGATTTGGGCGCTAAAACAGAAGAGAGCAGTCAACAAACTCAGATGTGTGGAAACACTGCTTACACCTTGTGGGGAGACCTAATTTGGTCCTTCTGACACCTAAATAAGTCTTTTTTGCTGCTCTAATGCAAAAGGCCACTGAAAGAATGTAATGGTTATAATTCACTTCTCACAGCTCAGAAAGGCAGAAATTTGATGCCAAATATGCTGCAAATGAACATTCTATGTGCCCGGTCATTAGTAACAGCAGAACACTGTTTAAACTCAGTGAAATTCATATTTAACATGATTCAGACGATTTGGGCGCTAAAACAGAAGAGAGCTGTCCAACAGCTCAGATGTGTGGAAACAATGCTTACACCTTGTGGGGAGACCTAATTTGGTCCTTCTGACACCTAAATAAGTCTTTTTTGCTGCTCTAATGCAAAAGGCCACTGAAAGAATGTAATGGTTATAATTCACTTCTCACAGCTCAGAAAGGCAGAAATTTGATGCCAAATATGCTGCAAATGAACATTCTATGTGCCCGGTCATTAGTAACAGCAGAACACTGTTTAAACTCAGTGAAATTCATATTTAACATGATTCAGACGATTTGGGCGCTAAAACAGAAGAGAGCAGTCAACAAACTCAGATGTGTGGAAACAATGCTTACACCTTGTGGGGAGACCTAATTTGGTCCTTCTGACACCTAAATAAGTCTTTTTTGCTGCTCTAATGCAAAAGGCCACTGAAAGAATGTAATGGTTATAATTCACTTCTCACAGCTCAGAAAGGCAGAAATTTGATGCCAAATATGCTGCAAATGAACATTCTATGTGCCCGGTCATTAGTAACAGCAGAACACTGTTTAAACTCAGTGAAATTCATATTTAACATGATTCAGACGATTTGGGCGCTAAAACAGAAGAGAGCAGTCAACAACTCAGATGTGTGGAAACAATGCTTACACCTTGTGGGGAGACCTAATTTGGTCCTTCTGACACCTAAATAAGTCTTTTTTGCTGCTCTAATGCAAAAGGCCACTGAAAGAATGTAATGGTTATAATTCACTTCTCACAGCTCAGAAAGGCAGAAATTTGATGCCAAATATGCTGCAAATGAACATTCTATGTGCCCGGTCATTATTAACAGCAGAACACTGTTTAAACTCAGTGAAATTCATATTTAACATGATTCAGACGATTTGGGCGCTAAAACAGAAGAGAGCAGTCCAACAACTCAGATGTGTGGAAACACTGCTTACACCTTGTGGGGAGACCTAATTTGGTCCTTCTGACACCTAAATAAGTCTTTTTTGCTGCTCTAATGCAAAAGGCCACTGAAAGAATGTAATGGTTATAATTCACTTCTCACAGCTCAGAAAGGCAGAAATTTGATGCCAAATATGCTGCAAATGAACATTGTATTTGTCCGGTCATTATTAACAGCAGAACACTGTTTTAAACTCAATAAAGTTCATATTTAACATGATTCAGACGATTTGGGCGCTAAAACAGAAGAGAGCAGTCAACAAACTCAGATGTGTGGAAACAATGCTTACACCTTGTGGGGAGACCTAATTTGGTCCTTCTGACACCTAAATAAGTCTTTTTTGCTGCTCTAATGCAAAAGGCCACTGAAAGAATGTAATGGTTATAATTCACTTCTCACAGCTCAGAAAGGCAGAAATTTGATGCCAAATATGCTGCAAATGAACATTCTATGTGCCCGGTCATTATTAACAGCAGAACACTGTTTAAACTCAGTGAAATTCATATTTAACATGATTCAGACGATTTGGGCGCTAAAACAGAAGAGAGCAGTCAACAAACTCAGATGTGTGGAAACAATGCTTACACCTTGTGGGGAGACCTAATTTGGTCCTTCTGACACCTAAATAAGTCTTTTTTGCTGCTCTAATGCAAAAGGCCACTGAAAGAATGTAATGGTTATAATTCACTTCTCACAGCTCAGAAAGGCAGAAATTTGATGCCAAATATGCTGCAAATGAACATTCTATGTGCCCGGTCATTATTAACAGCAGAACACTGTTTAAACTCAGTGAAATTCATATTTAGCATGATTCAGACGATTTGGGCGCTAAAACAGAAGAGAGCTAGTCAACAAACTCAGATGTGTGGAAACACTGCTTACACCTTGTGGGGAGACCTAATTTGGTCCTTCTGACACCTAAATAAGTCTTTTTTGCTGCTCTAATGCAAAAGGCCACTGAAAGAATGTAATGGTTATAATTCACTTCTCACAGCTCAGAAAGGCAGAAATTTGATGCCAATATGCTGCAAATGAACATTCTATGTGCCCGGTCATTATTAACAGCAGAACACTGTTTAAACTCAGTGAAATTCATATTTAACATGATTCAGACGATTTGGGCGCTAAAACAGAAGGGAGCTGTCCAACAGCTCAGGTGTGTGGAAACACTGCTTACACCTTGTGGGGAGACCTAATTTGGTCCTTCTGACACCAAATAAGTCTTTTTTGCTGCTCTAATGCAAAAGGCCACTGAAAGAAAGTAATGGTTATAATTCACTTCTCACAGCTCAGAAAGGCAGAAATTTGATGCCAAATATGCTGCAAATGAACATTCTATGTGCCCGGTCATTAGTAACAGCAGAACACTGTTTAAACTCAGTGAAATTCATATTTAACATGATTCAGACGATTTGGGCGCTAAAACAGAAGAGAGCAGTCAACAAACTCAGATGTGTGGAAACAATGCTTACACCTTGTGGGGAGACCTAATTTGGTCCTTCTGACACCTAAATAAGTCTTTTTTGCTGCTCTAATGCAAAAGGCCACTGAAAGAATGTAATGGTTATAATTCACTTCTCACAGCTCAGAAAGGCAGAAATTTGATGCCAAATATGCTGCAAATGAACATTCTATGTGCCCGGTCATTATTAACAGCAGAACACTGTTTAAACTCAGTGAAATTCATATTTAACATGATTCAGACGATTTGGGCGCTAAAACAGAAGGAGCATGTCAACAACTCAGAGTGTGTGGAAACACTGCTTACACCTTGTGGGGAGACCTAATTTGGTCCTTCTGACACCTAAATAAGTCTTTTTTGCTGCTCTAATGCAAAAGGCCACTGAAAGAATGTAATGGTTATAATTCACTTCTCACAGCTCAGAAAGGCAGAAATTTGATGCCAAATATGCTGCAAATGAACATTCTATGTGCCCGGTCATTATTAACAGCAGAACACTGTTTAAACTCAGTGAAATTCATATTTAACATGATTCAGACGATTTGGGCGCTAAAACAGAAGAGAGCAGTCAACAAACTCAGATGTGTGGAAACACTGCTTACACCTTGTGGGGAGACCTAATTTGGTCCTTCTGACACCTAAATAAGTCTTTTTTGCTGCTCTAATGCAAAAGGCCACTGAAAGAATGTAATGGTTATAATTCACTTCTCACAGCTCAGAAAGGCAGACATTTGATGCCAAATATGCTGCAAATGAACATTCTATTTGCCCGGTCATTATTAACAGCAGAACACTGTTTAAACTCAGTGAAATTCATATTTAACATGATTCAGACGATTTGGGCGCTAAAACAGAATGGAGCTGTCCAACAGCCTCAGGTGTGTGGAAACACTGCTTACACCTTGTGGGGAGACCTAATTTGGTCCTTCTGACACCTAAATAAGTCTTTTTTGCTGCTCTAATGCAAAAGGCCACTGAAAGAATGTAATGGTTATAATTCACTTCTCACAGCTCAGAAAGGCAGAAATTTGATGCCAAATATGCTGCAAATGAACATTCTATGTGCCCGGTCATTAGTAACAGCAGAACACTGTTTAAACTCAATGAAATTCATATTTAACATGATTCAGACGATTTGGGCGCTTAAAACAGAAGAGAGCTGTCAACAACTCAGATGTGTGGAAACACTGCTTACACCTTGTGGGGAGACCTAATTTGGTCCTTCTGACACCTAAATAAGTCTTTTTTGCTGCTCTAATGCAAAAGGCCACTGAAAGAATGTAATGGTTATAATTCACTTCTCACAGCTCAGAAAGGCAGAAATTTGATGCCAAATATGCTGCAAATGAACATTCTATGTGCCCGGTCATTATTAACAGCAGAACACTGTTTAAACTCAGTGAAATTCATATTTAACATGATTCAGACGATTTGGGCGCTAAAACAGAAGAGAGCAGTCAACAACTCAGATGTGTGGAAACACTGCTTACACCTTGTGGGGAGACCTAATTTGGTCCTTCTGACACCTAAATAAGTCTTTTTTGCTGCTCTAATGCAAAAGGCCACTGAAAGAATGTAATGGTTATAATTCACTTCTCACAGCTCAGAAAGGCAGAAATTTGATGCCAAATATGCTGCAAATGAACATTCTATGTGCCCGGTCATTATTAACAGCAGAACACTGTTTAAACTCAGTGAAATTCATATTTAACATGATTCAGACGATTTGGGCGCTAAAACAGAAGAGAGCATGTCAACAAACTCAGATGTGTGGAAACACTGCTTACACCTTGTGGGGAGACCTAATTTGGTCCTTCTGACACCTAAATAAGTCTTTTTTGCTGCTCTAATGCAAAAGGCCACTGAAAGAATGTAATGGTTATAATTCACTTCTCACAGCTCAGAAAGGCAGAAATTTGATGCCAAATATGCTGCAAATGAACATTCTATGTGCCCGGTCATTAGTAACAGCAGAACACTGTTTAAACTCAGTGAAATTCATATTTAACATGATTCAGACGATTTGGGCGCTAAAACAGAAGAGAGCTGTCAACAAACTCAGGTGTGTGGAAACACTGCTTACACCTTGTGGGGAGACCTAATTTGGTCCTTCTGACACCTAAATAAGTCTTTTTTGCTGCTCTAATGCAAAAGGCCACTGAAAGAATGTAATGGTTATAATTCACTTCTCACAGCTCAGAAAGGCAGAAATTTGATGCCAAATATGCTGCAAATGAACATTCTATGTGCCCGGTCATTAGTAACAGCAGAACACTGTTTAAACTCAGTGAAATTCATATTTAACATGATTCAGACGATTTGGGCGCTAAAACAGAAGAGAGCAGTCAACAACTCAGGTGTGTGGAAACAATGCTTACACCTTGTGGGGAGACCTAATTTGGTCCTTCTGACACCTAATAAGTCTTTTTTGCTGCTCTAATGCAAAAGGCCACTGAAAGAATGTAATGGTTATAATTCACTTCTCACAGCTCAGAAAGGCAGAAATTTGATGCCAAATATGCTGCAAATGAACATTCTATGTGCCCGGTCATTAGTAACAGCAGAACACTGTTTAAACTCAGTGAAATTCATATTTAACATGATTCAGACGATTTGGGCGCTAAAACAGATGGAGCTGTCAACAAGCTAAGGTGTGTGGAAACACTGCTTACACCTTGTGGGGAGACCTAATTTGGTCCTTCTGACACCTAAATAAGTCTTTTTTGCTGCTCTAATGCAAAAGGCCACTGAAAGAATGTAATGGTTATAATTCACTTCTCACAGCTCAGAAAGGCAGAAATTTGATGCCAAATATGCTGCAAATGAACATTCTATGTGCCCGGTCATTAGTAACAGCAGAACACTGTTTAAACTGAGTGAAATTCATATTTAACATGATTCAGACGATTTGGGCGCTAAAACAGAAGAGAGCAGTCAACAACTCAGATGTGTGGAAACACTGCTTACACCTTGTGGGGAGACCTAATTTGGTCCTTCTGACACCTAAATAAGTCTTTTTTGCTGCTCTAATGCAAAAGGCCACTGAAAGAATGTAATGGTTATAATTCACTTCTCACAGCTCAGAAAGGCAGAAATTTGATGCCAATATGCTGCAAATGAACATTCTATGTGCCCGGTCATTATTAACAGCAGAACACTGTTTAAACTCAGTGAAATTCATATTTAACATGATTCAGACGATTTGGGCGCTAAAACAGAATGAGAGCTGTCCAACAACTCAGGTGTGTGGAAACACTGCTTACACCTTGTGGGGAGACCTAATTTGGTCCTTCTGACACCTAAATAAGTCTTTTTTGCTGCTCTAATGCAAAAGGCCACTGAAAGAATGTAATGGTTATAATTCACTTCTCACAGCTCAGAAAGGCAGAAATTTGATGCCAAATATGCTGCAAATGAACATTCTATGTGCCCGGTCATTATTAACAGCAGAACACTGTTTAAACTCAGTGAAATTCATATTTAACATGATTCAGACGATTTGGGCGCTTAAAACAGAATGAGAGCAGTCAACAAACTCAGATGTGTGGAAACACTGCTTACACCTTGTGGGGAGACCTAATTTGGTCCTTCTGACACCTAAATAAGTCTTTTTTGCTGCTCTAATGCAAAAGGCCACTGAAAGAATGTAATGGTTATAATTCACTTCTCACAGCTCAGAAAGGCAGAAATTTGATGCCAATATGCTGCAAATGAACATTCTATGTGCCCGGTCATTAGTAACAGCAGAACACTGTTTAAACTCAGTGAAATTCATATTTAACATGATTCAGACGATTTGGGCGCTAAAACAGAAGAGAGCAGTCAACAAACTCAGATGTGTGGAAACAATGCT
This sequence comes from Fundulus heteroclitus, assembly GCF_011125445.2. Taxonomy (NCBI): domain Eukaryota; kingdom Metazoa; phylum Chordata; class Actinopteri; order Cyprinodontiformes; family Fundulidae; genus Fundulus; species Fundulus heteroclitus. The sequence goes on along the minus strand of NW_023396796.1, from coordinate 25,594 downwards.
TACACCTTGTGGGGAGACCTAATTTGGTCCTTCTGACACCTAAATAAGTCTTTTTTGCTGCTCTAATGCAAAAGGCCACTGAAAGAATGTAATGGTTATAATTCACTTCTCACAGCTCAGAAAGGCAGAAATTTGATGCCAAATATGCTGCAAATGAACATTCTATGTGCCCGGTCATTATTAACAGCAGAACACTGTTTAAACTCAGTGAAATTCATATTTAACATGATTCAGACGATTTGGGCGCTAAAACAGATGAGAGCTGTCCAACAGCTAAGGTGTGTGGAAACACTGCTTACACCTTGTGGGGAGACCTAATTTGGTCCTTCTGACACCTAAATAAGTCTTTTTTGCTGCTCTAATGCAAAAGGCCACTGAAAGAATGTAATGGTTATAATTCACTTCTCACAGCTCAGAAAGGCAGAAATTTGATGCCAAATATGCTGCAAATGAACATTCTATGTGCCCGGTCATTATTAACAGCAGAACACTGTTTAAACTCAGTGAAATTCATATTTAACATGATTCAGACGATTTGGGCGCTAAAACAGAAGAGAGCAGTCAACAACTCAGATGTGTGGAAACACTGCTTACACCTTGTGGGGAGACCTAATTTGGTCCTTCTGACACCTAAATAAGTCTTTTTTGCTGCTCTAATGCAAAAGGCCACTGAAAGAATGTAATGGTTATAATTCACTTCTCACAGCTCAGAAAGGCAGAAATTTGATGCCAAATATGCTGCAAATGAACATTCTATGTGCCCGGTCATTATTAACAGCAGAACACTGTTTAAACTCAGTGAAATTCATATTTAACATGATTCAGACGATTTGGGCGCTAAAACAGAAGAGAGCAGTCAACAACTCAGATGTGTGGAAACAATGCTTACACCTTGTGGGGAGACCTAATTTGGTCCTTCTGACACCTAAATAAGTCTTTTTTGCTGCTCTAATGCAAAAGGCCACTGAAAGAATGTAATGGTTATAATTCACTTCTCACAGCTCAGAAAGGCAGAAATTTGATGCCAAATATGCTGCAAATGAACATTCTATGTGCCCGGTCATTATTAACAGCAGAACACTGTTTAAACTCAGTGAAATTCATATTTAACATGATTCAGACGATTTGGGCGCTAAAACAGAAGAGAGCAGTCAACAACTCAGATGTGTGGAAACACTGCTTACACCTTGTGGGGAGACCTAATTTGGTCCTTCTGACACCTAAATAAGTCTTTTTTGCTGCTCTAATGCAAAAGGCCACTGAAAGAATGTAATGGTTATAATTCACTTCTCACAGCTCAGAAAGGCAGAAATTTGATGCCAAATATGCTGCAAATGAACATTCTATGTGCCCGGTCATTATTAACAGCAGAACACTGTTTAAACTCAGTGAAATTCATATTTAACATGATTCAGACGATTTGGGCGCTAAAACAGAAGAGAGCAGTCAACAAACTCAGATGTGTGGAAACACTGCTTACACCTTGTGGGGAGACCTAATTTGGTCCTTCTGACACCTAAATAAGTCTTTTTTGCTGCTCTAATGCAAAAGGCCACTGAAAGAATGTAATGGTTATAATTCACTTCTCACAGCTCAGAAAGGCAGAAATTTGATGCCAAATATGCTGCAAATGAACATTCTATGTGCCCGGTCATTATTAACAGCAGAACACTGTTTAAACTCAGTGAAATTCATATTTAACATGATTCAGACGATTTGGGCGCTAAAACAGATGAGAGCTGTCCAACAACTCAGATGTGTGGAAACACTGCTTACACCTTGTGGGGAGACCTAATTTGGTCCTTCTGACACCTAAATAAGTCTTTTTTGCTGCTCTAATGCAAAAGGCCACTGAAAGAATGTAATGGTTATAATTCACTTCTCACAGCTCAGAAAGGCAGAAATTTGATGCCAAATATGCTGCAAATGAACATTCTATGTGCCCGGTCATTATTAACAGCAGAACACTGTTTAAACTCAGTGAAATTCATATTTAACATGATTCAGACGATTTGGGCGCTAAAACAGAAGAGAGCAGTCAACAAACTCAGATGTGTGGAAACAATGCTTACACCTTGTGGGGAGACCTAATTTGGTCCTTCTGACACCTAAATAAGTCTTTTTTGCTGCTCTAATGCAAAAGGCCACTGAAAGAATGTAATGGTTATAATTCACTTCTCACAGCTCAGAAAGGCAGAAATTTGATGCCAATATGCTGCAAATGAACATTCTATGTGCCCGGTCATTATTAACAGCAGAACACTGTTTAAACTCAGTGAAATTCATATTTAACATGATTCAGACGATTTGGGCGCTAAAACAGAATGAGAGCTAGTCAACAACTCAGATGTGTGGAAACACTGCTTACACCTTGTGGGGAGACCTAATTTGGTCCTTCTGACACCTAAATAAGTCTTTTTTGCTGCTCTAATGCAAAAGGCCACTGAAAGAATGTAATGGTTATAATTCACTTCTCACAGCTCAGAAAGGCAGAAATTTGATGCCAAATATGCTGCAAATGAACATTCTATGTGCCCGGTCATTAGTAACAGCAGAACACTGTTTAAACTCAGTGAAATTCATATTTAACATGATTCAGACGATTTGGGCGCTAAAACAGAAGAGAGCAGTCAACAACTCAGATGTGTGGAAACAATGCTTACACCTTGTGGGGAGACCTAATTTGGTCCTTCTGACACCTAATAAGTCTTTTTTGCTGCTCTAATGCAAAAGGCCACTGAAAGAATGTAATGGTTATAATTCACTTCTCACAGCTCAGAAAGGCAGAAATTTGATGCCAAATATGCTGCAAATGAACATTCTATGTGCCCGGTCATTATTAACAGCAGAACACTGTTTAAACTCAGTGAAATTCATATTTAACATGATTCAGACGATTTGGGCGCTAAAACAGAAGAGAGCAGTCAACAACTCAGATGTGTGGAAACAATGCTTACACCTTGTGGGGAGACCTAATTTGGTCCTTCTGACACCTAAATAAGTCTTTTTTGCTGCTCTAATGCAAAAGGCCACTGAAAGAATGTAATGGTTATAATTCACTTCTCACAGCTCAGAAAGGCAGAAATTTGATGCCAAATATGCTGCAAATGAACATTCTATGTGCCCGGTCATTATTAACAGCAGAACACTGTTTAAACTCAGTGAAATTCATATTTAACATGATTCAGACGATTTGGGCGCTAAAACAGAAGAGAGCTGTCAACAACTCAGATGTGTGGAAACACTGCTTACACCTTGTGGGGAGACCTAATTTGGTCCTTCTGACACCTAAATAAGTCTTTTTTGCTGCTCTAATGCAAAAGGCCACTGAAAGAATGTAATGGTTATAATTCACTTCTCACAGCTCAGAAAGGCAGAAATTTGATGCCAAATATGCTGCAAATGAACATTCTATGTGCCCGGTCATTATTAACAGCAGAACACTGTTTAAACTCAGTGAAATTCATATTTAACATGATTCAGACGATTTGGGCGCTAAAACAGAATGGAGCTGTCCAACAAGCTAAGGTGTGTGGAAACACTGCTTACACCTTGTGGGGAGACCTAATTTGGTCCTTCTGACACCTAAATAAGTCTTTTTTGCTGCTCTAATGCAAAAGGCCACTGAAAGAATGTAATGGTTATAATTCACTTCTCACAGCTCAGAAAGGCAGAAATTTGATGCCAATATGCTGCAAATGAACATTCTATGTGCCCGGTCATTATTAACAGCAGAACACTGTTTAAACTCAGTGAAATTCATATTTAACATGATTCAGACGATTTGGGCGCTAAAACAGAATGAGAGCATGTCCAACAACTCAGATGTGTGGAAACACTGCTTACACCTTGTGGGGAGACCTAATTTGGTCCTTCTGACACCTAAATAAGTCTTTTTTGCTGCTCTAATGCAAAAGGCCACTGAAAGAATGTAATGGTTATAATTCACTTCTCACAGCTCAGAAAGGCAGAAATTTGATGCCAATATGCTGCAAATGAACATTCTATGTGCCCGGTCATTATTAACAGCAGAACACTGTTTAAACTCGAGTGAAATTCATATTTAACATGATTCAGACGATTTGGGCGCTAAAACAGAATGGAGCATGTCCAACAAGCTCAGATGTGTGGAAACAATGCTTACACCTTGTGGGGAGACCTAATTTGGTCCTTCTGACACCTAAATAAGTCTTTTTTGCTGCTCTAATGCAAAAGGCCACTGAAAGAATGTAATGGTTATAATTCACTTCTCACAGCTCAGAAAGGCAGAAATTTGATGCCAAATATGCTGCAAATGAACATTCTATGTGCCCGGTCATTATTAACAGCAGAACACTGTTTAAACTCAGTGAAATTCATATTTAACATGATTCAGACGATTTGGGCGCTAAAACAGAAGAGAGCTGTCCAACAACTCAGGTGTGTGGAAACACTGCTTACACCTTGTGGGGAGACCTAATTTGGTCCTTCTGACACCTAATAAGTCTTTTTTGCTGCTCTAATGCAAAAGGCCACTGAAAGAATGTAATGGTTATAATTCACTTCTCACAGCTCAGAAAGGCAGAAATTTGATGCCAATATGCTGCAAATGAACATTCTATGTGCCCGGTCATTATTAACAGCAGAACACTGTTTAAACTCAGTGAAATTCATATTTAACATGATTCAGACGATTTGGGCGCTAAAACAGATGGAGCTGTCCAACAAGCTAAGGTGTGTGGAAACACTGCTTACACCTTGTGGGGAGACCTAATTTGGTCCTTCTGACACCTAAATAAGTCTTTTTTGCTGCTCTAATGCAAAAGGCCACTGAAAGAATGTAATGGTTATAATTCACTTCTCACAGCTCAGAAAGGCAGAAATTTGATGCCAAATATGCTGCAAATGAACATTCTATGTGCCCGGTCATTAGTAACAGCAGAACACTGTTTAAACTCAGTGAAATTCATATTTAACATGATTCAGACGATTTGGGCGCTAAAACAGAAGAGAGCAGTCAACAAACTCAGATGTGTGGAAACACTGCTTACACCTTGTGGGGAGACCTAATTTGGTCCTTCTGACACCTAAATAAGTCTTTTTTGCTGCTCTAATGCAAAAGGCCACTGAAAGAATGTAATGGTTATAATTCACTTCTCACAGCTCAGAAAGGCAGAAATTTGATGCCAAATATGCTGCAAATGAACATTCTATGTGCCCGGTCATTATTAACAGCAGAACACTGTTTAAACTCAGTGAAATTCATATTTAACATGATTCAGACGATTTGGGCGCTAAAACAGAATGAGAGCAGTCAACAACTCAGATGTGTGGAAACACTGCTTACACCTTGTGGGGAGACCTAATTTGGTCCTTCTGACACCTAAATAAGTCTTTTTTGCTGCTCTAATGCAAAAGGCCACTGAAAGAATGTAATGGTTATAATTCACTTCTCACAGCTCAGAAAGGCAGAAATTTGATGCCAAATATGCTGCAAATGAACATTCTATGTGCCCGGTCATTATTAACAGCAGAACACTGTTTAAACTCAGTGAAATTCATATTTAACATGATTCAGACGATTTGGGCGCTAAAACAGAATGAGAGCAGTCAACAACTCAGATGTGTGGAAACACTGCTTACACCTTGTGGGGAGACCTAATTTGGTCCTTCTGACACCTAAATAAGTCTTTTTTGCTGCTCTAATGCAAAAGGCCACTGAAAGAATGTAATGGTTATAATTCACTTCTCACAGCTCAGAAAGGCAGAAATTTGATGCCAAATATGCTGCAAATGAACATTCTATGTGCCCGGTCATTATTAACAGCAGAACACTGTTTAAACTCAGTGAAATTCATATTTAACATGATTCAGACGATTTGGGCGCTAAAACAGAATGGAGCATGTCCAACAAGCTCAGATGTGTGGAAACACTGCTTACACCTTGTGGGGAGACCTAATTTGGTCCTTCTGACACCTAATAAGTCTTTTTTGCTGCTCTAATGCAAAAGGCCACTGAAAGAATGTAATGGTTATAATTCACTTCTCACAGCTCAGAAAGGCAGAAATTTGATGCCAAATATGCTGCAAATGAACATTCTATGTGCCCGGTCATTATTAACAGCAGAACACTGTTTAAACTCAGTGAAATTCATATTTAACATGATTCAGACGATTTGGGCGCTAAAACAGAAGAGAGCAGTCAACAAACTCAGATGTGTGGAAACAATGCTTACACCTTGTGGGGAGACCTAATTTGGTCCTTCTGACACCTAAATAAGTCTTTTTTGCTGCTCTAATGCAAAAGGCCACTGAAAGAATGTAATGGTTATAATTCACTTCTCACAGCTCAGAAAGGCAGAAATTTGATGCCAAATATGCTGCAAATGAACATTCTATGTGCCCGGTCATTATTAACAGCAGAACACTGTTTAAACTCAGTGAAATTCATATTTAACATGATTCAGACGATTTGGGCGCTAAAACAGAATGGAGCTGTCAACAACTCAGATGTGTGGAAACACTGCTTACACCTTGTGGGGAGACCTAATTTGGTCCTTCTGACACCTAAATAAGTCTTTTTTGCTGCTCTAATGCAAAAGGCCACTGAAAGAATGTAATGGTTATAATTCACTTCTCACAGCTCAGAAAGGCAGACATTTGATGCCAAATATGCTGCAAATGAACATTCTATGTGCCCGGTCATTATTAACAGCAGAACACTGTTTAAACTCAGTGAAATTCATATTTAACATGATTCAGACGATTTGGGCGCTAAAACAGATGGGAGCTGTCCAACAAGCTAAGGTGTGTGGAAACACTGCTTACACCTTGTGGGGAGACCTAATTTGGTCCTTCTGACACCTAATAAGTCTTTTTTGCTGCTCTAATGCAAAAGGCCACTGAAAGAATGTAATGGTTATAATTCACTTCTCACAGCTCAGAAAGGCAGAAATTTGATGCCAAATATGCTGCAAATGAACATTCTATGTGCCCGGTCATTATTAACAGCAGAACACTGTTTAAACTCAGTGAAATTCATATTTAACATGATTCAGACGATTTGGGCGCTAAAACAGAATGAGAGCAGTCCAACAACTCAGATGTGTGGAAACACTGCTTACACCTTGTGGGGAGACCTAATTTGGTCCTTCTGACACCTAAATAAGTCTTTTTTGCTGCTCTAATGCAAAAGGCCACTGAAAGAATGTAATGGTTATAATTCACTTCTCACAGCTCAGAAAGGCAGAAATTTGATGCCAAATATGCTGCAAATGAACATTCTATGTGCCCCATCATTATTAACAGCAGAACACTGTTTAAACTCAGTGAAATTCATATTTAACATGATTCAGACGATTTGGGCGCTAAAACAGAAGAGAGCAGTCAACAAACTCAGATGTGTGGAAACAATGCTTACACCTTGTGGGGAGACCTAATTTGGTCCTTCTGACACCTAAATAAGTCTTTTTTGCTGCTCTAATACAAAAGGCCACTGAAAGAATGTAATGGTTATAATTCACTTCTTGCAGCTCAGAAAGGCAGAAATTTGATGCCAATATGCTGCAAATGAACATTCTATGTGCCCGGTCATTATTAACAGCAGAACACTGTTTAAACTCAGTGAAATTCATATTTAACATGATTCAGACGATTTGGGCGCTAAAACAGATGGGAGCTGTCCAACAGCTAAGGTGTGTGGAAACACTGCTTACACCTTGTGGGGAGACCTAATTTGGTCCTTCTGACACCTAAATAAGTCTTTTTTGCTGCTCTAATGCAAAAGGCCACTGAAAGAATGTAATGGTTATAATTCACTTCTCACAGCTCAGAAAGGCAGAAATTTGATGCCAAATATGCTGCAAATGAACATTCTATGTGCCCGGTCATTATTAACAGCAGAACACTGTTTAAACTCAGTGAAATTCATATTTAACATGATTCAGACGATTTGGGCGCTAAAACAGAAGAGAGCAGTCAACAAACTCAGATGTGTGGAAACAATGCTTACACCTTGTGGGGAGACCTAATTTGGTCCTTCTGACACCTAAATAAGTCTTTTTTGCTGCTCTAATGCAAAAGGCCACTGAAAGAATGTAATGGTTATAATTCACTTCTCACAGCTCAGAAAGGCAGAAATTTGATGCCAAATATGCTGCAAATGAACATTCTATGTGCCCGGTCATTATTAACAGCAGAACACTGTTTAAACTCAGTGAAATTCATATTTAACATGATTCAGACGATTTGGGCGCTAAAACAGAATGAGAGCATGTCAACAACTCAGATGTGTGGAAACACTGCTTACACCTTGTGGGGAGACCTAATTTGGTCCTTCTGACACCTAATAAGTCTTTTTTGCTGCTCTAATGCAAAAGGCCACTGAAAGAATGTAATGGTTATAATTCACTTCTCACAGCTCAGAAAGGCAGAAATTTGATGCCAAATATGCTGCAAATGAACATTCTATGTGCCCGGTCATTATTAACAGCAGAACACTGTTTAAACTCAGTGAAATTCATATTTAACATGATTCAGACGATTTGGGCGCTAAAACAGAAGAGAGCAGTCAACAAACTCAGATGTGTGGAAACAATGCTTACACCTTGTGGGGAGACCTAATTTGGTCCTTCTGACACCTAAATAAGTCTTTTTTGCTGCTCTAATGCAAAAGGCCACTGAAAGAATGTAATGGTTATAATTCACTTCTCACAGCTCAGAAAGGCAGAAATTTGATGCCAAATATGCTGCAAATGAACATTCTATGTGCCCGGTCATTATTAACAGCAGAACACTGTTTAAACTCAGTGAAATTCATATTTAACATGATTCAGACGATTTGGGCGCTAAAACAGAAGAGAGCAGTCAACAACTCAGATGTGTGGAAACAATGCTTACACCTTGTGGGGAGACCTAATTTGGTCCTTCTGACACCTAAATAAGTCTTTTTTGCTGCTCTAATGCAAAAGGCCACTGAAAGAATGTAATGGTTATAATTCACTTCTCACAGCTCAGAAAGGCAGAAATTTGATGCCAAATATGCTGCAAATGAACATTCTATGTGCCCGGTCATTATTAACAGCAGAACACTGTTTAAACTCAGTGAAATTCATATTTAACATGATTCAGACGATTTGGGCGCTAAAACAGAAGAGAGCATGTCAACAAACTCAGATGTGTGGAAACAATGCTTACACCTTGTGGGGAGACCTAATTTGGTCCTTCTGACACCTAATAAGTCTTTTTTGCTGCTCTAATGCAAAAGGCCACTGAAAGAATGTAATGGTTATAATTCACTTCTCACAGCTCAGAAAGGCAGAAATTTGATGCCAAATATGCTGCAAATGAACATTCTATGTGCCCGGTCATTATTAACAGCAGAACACTGTTTAAACTCAGTGAAATTCATATTTAACATGATTCAGACGATTTGGGCGCTAAAACAGAATGAGAGCAGTCAACAACTCAGATGTGTGGAAACACTGCTTACACCTTGTGGGGAGACCTAATTTGGTCCTTCTGACACCTAAATAAGTCTTTTTTGCTGCTCTAATGCAAAAGGCCACTGAAAGAATGTAATGGTTATAATTCACTTCTCACAGCTCAGAAAGGCAGAAATTTGATGCCAATATGCTGCAAATGAACATTCTATGTGCCCGGTCATTATTAACAGCAGAACACTGTTTAAACTCAGTGAAATTCATATTTAACATGATTCAGACGATTTGGGCGCTAAAACAGAAGAGAGCAGTCAACAAACTCAGATGTGTGGAAACAATGCTTACACCTTGTGGGGAGACCTAATTTGGTCCTTCTGACACCTAAATAAGTCTTTTTTGCTGCTCTAATGCAAAAGGCCACTGAAAGAATGTAATGGTTATAATTCACTTCTCACAGCTCAGAAAGGCAGAAATTTGATGCCAAATATGCTGCAAATGAACATTCTATGTGCCCGGTCATTATTAACAGCAGAACACTGTTTAAACTCAGTGAAATTCATATTTAACATGATTCAGACGATTTGGGCGCTAAAACAGAATGAGAGCATGTCAACAACTCAGATGTGTGGAAACACTGCTTACACCTTGTGGGGAGACCTAATTTGGTCCTTCTGACACCTAATAAGTCTTTTTTGCTGCTCTAATGCAAAAGGCCACTGAAAGAATGTAATGGTTATAATTCACTTCTCACAGCTCAGAAAGGCAGAAATTTGATGCCAAATATGCTGCAAATGAACATTCTATGTGCCCGGTCATTATTAACAGCAGAACACTGTTTAAACTCAGTGAAATTCATATTTAACATGATTCAGACGATTTGGGCGCTAAAACAGAAGAGAGCAGTCAACAACTCAGATGTGTGGAAACAATGCTTACACCTTGTGGGGAGACCTAATTTGGTCCTTCTGACACCTAAATAAGTCTTTTTTGCTGCTCTAATGCAAAAGGCCACTGAAAGAATGTAATGGTTATAATTCACTTCTCACAGCTCAGAAAGGCAGAAATTTGATGCCAATATGCTGCAAATGAACATTCTATGTGCCCGGTCATTATTAACAGCAGAACACTGTTTAAACTCAGTGAAATTCATATTTAACATGATTCAGACGATTTGGGCGCTAAAACAGATGAGAGCAGTCAACAACTCAGATGTGTGGAAACAATGCTTACACCTTGTGGGGAGACCTAATTTGGTCCTTCTGACACCTAATAAGTCTTTTTTGCTGCTCTAATGCAAAAGGCCACTGAAAGAATGTAATGGTTATAATTCACTTCTCACAGCTCAGAAAGGCAGAAATTTGATGCCAAATATGCTGCAAATGAACATTCTATGTGCCCGGTCATTATTAACAGCAGAACACTGTTTAAACTCAGTGAAATTCATATTTAACATGATTCAGACGATTTGGGCGCTAAAACAGAAGAGAGCAGTCAACAACTCAGATGTGTGGAAACACTGCTTACACCTTGTGGGGAGACCTAATTTGGTCCTTCTGACACCTAAATAAGTCTTTTTTGCTGCTCTAATGCAAAAGGCCACTGAAAGAATGTAATGGTTATAATTCACTTCTCACAGCTCAGAAAGGCAGAAATTTGATGCCAAATATGCTGCAAATGAACATTCTATGTGCCCGGTCATTATTAACAGCAGAACACTGTTTTAAACTCAGTGAAATTCATATTTAACATGATTCAGACGATTTGGGCGCTAAAACAGATGGGAGCTGTCCAACAGCTAAGGTGTGTGGAAAAACTGCTTACACCTTGTGGGGAGACCTAATTTGGTCCTTCTTACACCTATATAAGTCTTTTTTGCTGCTCTAATGCAAAAGGCCACTGAAAGAATGTAATGGTTATAATTCACTTCTCACAGCTCAGAAAGGCAGAAATTTGATGCCAAATATGCTGCAAATGAACATTCTATGTGCCCGGTCATTATTAACAGCAGAACACTGTTTTAAACTGAGTGAAATTCATATTTAACATGATTCAGACGATTTGGGCGCTAAAACAGAAGAGAGCAGTCAACAAACTCAGATGTGTGGAAACAATGCTTACACCTTGTGGGGAGACCTAATTTGGTCCTTCTTACACCTACATAAGTCTTTTTTGCTGCTCTAATGCAAAAGGCCACTGAAAGAATGTAATGGTTATAATTCACTTCTCACAGCTCAGAAAGGCAGAAATTTGATACCAGTAATGCTGCAAATGAACATTCTATGTGCCCGGTCATTAGTAACAGCAGAAAACTGTTTAAACTCAGTGAAATTCATATTTAACATGATTCAGACGATTTGGGCGCTTAAAACAGAATGAGAGCATGTCAACAAGCTCAGATGTGTGGAAACACTGCTTACACCTTGTGGGGAGACCTAATTTGGTCCTTCTGACACCTAATAAGTCTTTTTTGCTGCTCTAATGCAAAAGGCCACTGAAAGAATGTAATGGTTATAATTCACTTCTCACAGCTCAGAAAGGCAGAAATTTGATGCCAAATATGCTGCAAATGAACATTCTATGTGCCCGGTCATTATTAACAGCAGAACACTGTTTAAACTCAGTGAAATTCATATTTAACATGATTCAGACGATTTGGGCGCTAAAACAGAAGAGAGCTGTCAACCAACTCAGATGTGTGGAAACACTGCTTACACCTTGTGGGGAGACCTAATTTGGTCCTTCTGACACCTAAATAAGTCTTTTTTGCTGCTCTAATGCAAAAGGCCACTGAAAGAATGTAATGGTTATAATTCACTTCTCACAGCTCAGAAAGGCAGAAATTTGATGCCAAATATGCTGCAAATGAACATTCTATGTGCCCGGTCATTATTAACAGCAGAACACTGTTTAAACTGAGTGAAATTCATATTTAACATGATTCAGACGATTTGGGCGCTAAAACAGATGGGAGCTGTCCAACAGCTAAGGTGTGTGGAAACACTGCTTACACCTTGTGGGGAGACCTAATTTGGTCCTTCTTACACATATATAAGTCTTTTTTGCTGCTCTAATGCAAAAGGCCACTGAAAGAATGTAATGGTTATAATTCACTTCTCACAGCTCAGAAAGGCAGAAATTTGATGCCAAATATGCTGCAAATGAACATTCTATGTGCCCGGTCATTATTAACAGCAGAACACTGTTTAAACTGAGTGAAATTCATATTTAACATGATTCAGACGATTTGGGCGCTAAAACAGATGGGAGCTGTCCAACAGCTAAGGTGTGTGGAAACACTGCTTACACCTTGTGGGGAGACCTAATTTGGTCCTTCTTACACCTAAATAAGTCTTTTTTGCTGCTCTAATGCAAAAGGCCACTGAAAGAATGTAATGGTTATAATTCACTTCTCACAGCTCAGAAAGGCAGAAATTTGATGCCAATATGCTGCAAATGAACATTCTATGTGCCCGGTCATTAGTAACAGCAGAACACTGTTTAAACTCAGTGAAATTCATATTTAACATGATTCAGACGATTTGGGCGCTAAAACAGAAGAGAGCAGTCAACAAACTCAGATGTGTGGAAACAATGCTTACACCTTGTGGGGAGACCTAATTTGGTCCTTCTGACACCTAAGTAAGTCTTTTTTGCTGCTCTAATGCAAAAGGCCACTGAAAGAATGTAATGGTTATAATTCACTTCTCACAGCTCAGAAAGGCAGAAATTTGATGCCAAATATGCTGCAAATGAACATTCTATGTGCCCGGTCATTATTAACAGCAGAACACTGTTTAAACTGAGTGAAATTCATATTTAACATGATTCAGACGATTTGGGCGCTTAAAACAGAATGGGAGCTGTCCAACAAGCTAAGGTGTGTGGAAAAACTGCTTACACCTTGTGGGGAGACCTAATTTGGTCCTTCTTACACCTATATAAGTCTTTTTTGCTGCTCTAATGCAAAAGGCCACTGAAAGAATGTAATGGTTATAATTCACTTCTCACAGCTCAGAAAGGCAGAAATTTGATGCCAATATGCTGCAAATGAACATTCTATGTGCCCGGTCATTATTAACAGCAGAACACTGTTTAAACTGAGTGAAATTCATATTTAACATGATTCAGACGATTTGGGCGCTAAAACAGAAGAGAGCAGTCAACAAACTCAGATGTGTGGAAACAATGCTTACACCTTGTGGGGAGACCTAATTTGGTCCTTCTGACACCTAAATAAGTCTTTTTTGCTGCTCTAATGCAAAAGGCCACTGAAAGAATGTAATGGTTATAATTCACTTCTCACAGCTCAGAAAGGCAGAAATTTGATGCCAAATATGCTGCAAATGAACATTCTATGTGCCCGGTCATTATTAACAGCAGAACACTGTTTAAACTCAGTGAAATTCATATTTAACATGATTCAGACGATTTGGGCGCTAAAACAGAAGAGAGCATGTCAACAACTCAGATGTGTGGAAACACTGCTTACACCTTGTGGGGAGACCTAATTTGGTCCTTCTGACACCTAATAAGTCTTTTTTGCTGCTCTAATGCAAAAGGCCACTGAAAGAATGTAATGGTTATAATTCACTTCTCACAGCTCAGAAAGGCAGAAATTTGATGCCAAATATGCTGCAAATGAACATTCTATGTGCCCGGTCATTATTAACAACAGAACACTGTTTAAACTCGAGTGAAATTCATATTTAACATGATTCAGACGATTTGGGCGCTAAAACAGAATGAGAGCAGTCAACAACTCAGATGTGTGGAAACACTGCTTACACCTTGTGGGGAGACCTAATTTGGTCCTTCTGACACCTAAATAAGTCTTTTTTGCTGCTCTAATGCAAAAGGCCACTGAAAGAATGTAATGGTTATAATTCACTTCTCACAGCTCAGAAAGGCAGAAATTTGATGCCAATATGCTGCAAATGAACATTCTATGTGCCCGGTCATTATTAACAGCAGAACACTGTTTAAACTCAGTGAAATTCATATTTAACATGATTCAGACGATTTGGGCGCTAAAACAGATGAGAGCATGTCAACAACTCAGATGTGTGGAAACAATGCTTACACCTTGTGGGGAGACCTAATTTGGTCCTTCTGACACCTAAATAAGTCTTTTTTGCTGCTCTAATGCAAAAGGCCACTGAAAGAATGTAATGGTTATAATTCACTTCTCACAGCTCAGAAAGGCAGAAATTTGATGCCAATATGCTGCAAATGAACATTCTATGTGCCCGGTCATTATTAACAGCAGAACACTGTTTAAACTGAGTGAAATTCATATTTAACATGATTCAGACGATTTGGGCGCTAAAACAGAATGAGAGCTGTCAACAACTCAGATGTGTGGAAACAATGCTTACACCTTGTGGGGAGACCTAATTTGGTCCTTCTGACACCTAAATAAGTCTTTTTTGCTGCTCTAATGCAAAAGGCCACTGAAAGAATGTAATGGTTATAATTCACTTCTCACAGCTCAGAAAGGCAGAAATTTGATGCCAAATATGCTGCAAATGAACATTCTATGTGCCCGGTCATTATTAACAGCAGAACACTGTTTTAAACTGAGTGAAATTCATATTTAACATGATTCAGACGATTTGGGCGCTAAAACAGAAGGGAGCTGTCAAAAAGCTAAGGTGTGTGGAATCACTGCTTACACCTTGTGGGGAGACCTAATTTGGTCCTTCTGACACCTAATAAGTCTTTTTTGCTGCTCTAATGCAAAAGGCCACTGAAAGAATGTAATGGTTATAATTCACTTCTCACAGCTCAGAAAGGCAGAAATTTGATGCCAAATATGCTGCAAATGAACATTCTATGTGCCCGGTCATTATTAACAGCAGAACACTGTTTAAACTGAGTGAAATTCATATTTAACATGATTCAGACGATTTGGGCGCTAAAACAGATGGAGCTGTCAACAAGCTAAGGTGTGTGGAAACACTGCTTACACCTTGTGGGGAGACCTAATTTGGTCCTTCTTACACCTATATAAGTCTTTTTTGCTGCTCTAATGCAAAAGGCCACTGAAAGAATGTAATGGTTATAATTCACTTCTCACAGCTCAGAAAGGCAGAAATTTGATGCCAAATATGCTGCAAATGAACATTCTATGTGCCCGGTCATTAGTAACAGCAGAACACTGTTTAAACTCAGTGAAATTCATATTTAACATGATTCAGACGATTTGGGCGCTAAAACAGAATGAGAGCAGTCAACAACTCAGATGTGTGGAAACAATGCTTACACCTTGTGGGGAGACCTAATTTGGTCCTTCTGACACCTAAATAAGTCTTTTTTGCTGCTCTAATGCAAAAGGCCACTGAAAGAATGTAATGGTTATAATTCACTTCTCACAGCTCAGAAAGGCAGAAATTTGATGCCAAATATGCTGCAAATGAACATTCTATGTGCCCGGTCATTATTAACAGCAGAACACTGTTTAAACTGAGTGAAATTCATATTTAACATGATTCAGACGATTTGGGCGCTAAAACAGATGGGAGCTGTCAACAAGCTAAGGTGTGTGGAAAAACTGCTTACACCTTGTGGGGAGACCTAATTTGGTCCTTCTTACACCTATATAAGTCTTTTTTGCTGCTCTAATGCAAAAGGCCACTGAAAGAATGTAATGGTTATAATTCACTTCTCACAGCTCAGAAAGGCAGAAATTTGATGCCAGATATGCTGCAAATGAACATTCTATGTGCCCGGTCATTATTAACAGCAGAACACTGTTTAAACTCAGTGAAATTCATATTTAACATGATTCAGACGATTTGGGCGCTAAAACAGAAGAGAGCAGTCAACAAACTCAGATGTGTGGAAACAATGCTTACACCTTGTGGGGAGACCTAATTTGGTCCTTCTGACACCTAAATAAGTCTTTTTTGCTGCTCTAATGCAAAAGGCCACTGAAAGAATGTAATGGTTATAATTCACTTCTCACAGCTCAGAAAGGCAGAAATTTGATGCCAATATGCTGCAAATGAACATTCTATGTGCCCGGTCATTATTAACAGCAGAACACTGTTTAAACTGAGTGAAATTCATATTTAACATGATTCAGACGATTTGGGCGCTAAAACAGATGGGAGCTGTCCAACAAACTCAGGTGTGTGGAAACAATGCTTACACCTTGTGGGGAGACCTAATTTGGTCCTTCTGACACCTAAATAAGTCTTTTTTGCTGCTCTAATGCAAAAGGCCACTGAAAGAATGTAATGGTTATAATTCACTTCTCACAGCTCAGAAAGGCAGAAATTTGATGCCAAATATGCTGCAAATGAACATTCTATGTGCCCGGTCATTATTAACAGCAGAACACTGTTTAAACTCAGTGAAATTCATATTTAACATGATTCAGACGATTTGGGCGCTAAAACAGAAGAGAGCAGTCAACAAACTCAGATGTGTGGAAACAATGCTTACACCTTGTGGGGAGACCTAATTTGGTCCTTCTGACACCTAAATAAGTCTTTTTTGCTGCTCTAATGCAAAAGGCCACTGAAAGAATGTAATGGTTATAATTCACTTCTCACAGCTCAGAAAGGCAGAAATTTGATGCCAAATATGCTGCAAATGAACATTCTATGTGCCCGGTCATTATTAACAGCAGAACACTGTTTAAACTGCAGTGAAATTCATATTTAACATGATTCAGACGATTTGGGCGCTAAAACAGATGGGAGCTGTCCAACAAGCTAAGGTGTGTGGAAACACTGCTTACACCTTGTGGGGAGACCTAATTTGGTCCTTCTTACACCTATATAAGTCTTTTTTGCTGCTCTAATGCAAAAGGCCACTGAAAGAATGTAATGGTTATAATTCACTTCTCACAGCTCAGAAAGGCAGAAATTTGATGCCAAATATGCTGCAAATGAACATTCTATGTGCCCGGTCATTATTAACAGCAGAACACTGTTTAAACTCAGTGAAATTCATATTTAACATGATTCAGACGATTTGGGCGCTAAAACAGAATGAGAGCATGTCAACAACTCAGATGTGTGGAAACACTGCTTACACCTTGTGGGGAGACCTAATTTGGTCCTTCTGACACCTAAATAAGTCTTTTTTGCTGCTCTAATGCAAAAGGCCACTGAAAGAATGTAATGGTTATAATTCACTTCTCACAGCTCAGAAAGGCAGAAATTTGATGCCAATATGCTGCAAATGAACATTCTATGTGCCCGGTCATTAGTAACAGCAGAACACTGTTTAAACTCGAGTGAAATTCATATTTAACATGATTCAGACGATTTGGGCGCTAAAACAGAAGAGAGCAGTCAACAAACTCAGATGTGTGGAAACAATGCTTACACCTTGTGGGGAGACCTAATTTGGTCCTTCTGACACCTAAATAAGTCTTTTTTGCTGCTCTAATGCAAAAGGCCACTGAAAGAATGTAATGGTTATAATTCACTTCTCACAGCTCAGAAAGGCAGAAATTTGATGCCAATATGCTGCAAATGAACATTCTATGTGCCCGGTCATTAGTAACAGCAGAACACTGTTTAAACTCAGTGAAATTCATATTTAACATGATTCAGACGATTTGGGCGCTAAAACAGAAGAGAGCAGTCAACAAACTCAGATGTGTGGAAACAATGCTTACACCTTGTGGGGAGACCTAATTTGGTCCTTCTGACACCTAATAAGTCTTTTTTGCTGCTCTAATGCAAAAGGCCACTGAAAGAATGTAATGGTTATAATTCACTTCTCACAGCTCAGAAAGGCAGAAATTTGATGCCAAATATGCTGCAAATGAACATTCTATGTGCCCGGTCATTATTAACAGCAGAACACTGTTTAAACTCAGTGAAATTCATATTTAACATGATTCAGACGATTTGGGCGCTAAAACAGAATGGAGCTGTCCAACAAGCTAAGGTGTGTGGAAACACTGCTTACACCTTGTGGGGAGACCTAATTTGGTCCTTCTTACACCTAATAAGTCTTTTTTGCTGCTCTAATGCAAAAGGCCACTGAAAGAATGTAATGGTTATAATTCACTTCTCACAGCTCAGAAAGGCAGAAATTTGATGCCAAATATGCTGCAAATGAACATTCTATGTGCCCGGTCATTATTAACAGCAGAACACTGTTTAAACTCAGTGAAATTCATATTTAACATGATTCAGACGATTTGGGCGCTTAAAACAGAAGAGAGCAGTCAACAAACTCAGATGTGTGGAAACAATGCTTACACCTTGTGGGGAGACCTAATTTGGTCCTTCTGACACCTAATAAGTCTTTTTGCTGCTCTAATGCAAAAGGCCACTGAAAGAATGTAATGGTTATAATTCACTTCTCACAGCTCAGAAAGGCAGAAATTTGATGCCAAATATGCTGCAAATGAACATTCTATGTGCCCGGTCATTAGTAACAGCAGAACACTGTTTAAACTGAGTGAAATTCATATTTAACATGATTCAGACGATTTGGGCGCTAAAAACAGAATGGGAGCGTCCAACAAGCTCAGATGTGTGGAAACACTGCTTACACCTTGTGGGGAGACCTAATTTGGTCCTTCTACACCTATATAAGTCTTTTTTGCTGCTCTAATGCAAAAGGCCACTGAAAGAATGTAATGGTTATAATTCACTTCTCACAGCTCAGAAAGGCAGAAATGTGATGCCAATTTGCTGCAAATGAACATTCTATGTGCCCGGTCATTATTAACAGCAGAACACTGTTTAAACTGAGTGAAATTCATATTTAACATGATTCAGACGATTTGGGCGCTAAAACAGATGGGAGCTGTCCAACAGCTAAGGTGTGTGGAAACACTGCTTACACCTTGTGGGGAGACCTAATTTGGTCCTTCTGACACCTAATAAGTCTTTTTTGCTGCTCTAATGCAAAAGGCCACTGAAAGAATGTAATGGTTATAATTCACTTCTCACAGCTCAGAAAGGCAGAAATTTGATGCCAAATATGCTGCAAATGAACATTCTATGTGCCCGGTCATTAGTAACAGCAGAAAACTGTTTAAACTCAGTGAAATTCATATTTAACATGATTCAGACGATTTGGGCGCTAAAACAGAAGGAGAGCTGTCAACAAGCTCAGATGTGTGGAAACAATGCTTACACCTTGTGGGGAGACCTAATTTGGTCCTTCTGACACCTAAATAAGTCTTTTTTGCTGCTCTAATGCAAAAGGCCACTGAAAGAATGTAATGGTTATAATTCACTTCTCACAGCTCAGAAAGGCAGAAATTTGATGCCAATATGCTGCAAATGAACATTCTATGTGCCCGGTCATTATTAACAGCAGAACACTGTTTAAACTCAGTGAAATTCATATTTAACATGATTCAGACGATTTGGGCGCTAAAACAGAAGAGAGCATGTCAACAACTCAGATGTGTGGAAACACTGCTTACACCTTGTGGGGAGACCTAATTTGGTCCTTCTGACACCTAAATAAGTCTTTTTTGCTGCTCTAATGCAAAAGGCCACTGAAAGAATGTAATGGTTATAATTCACTTCTCACAGCTCAGAAAGGCAGAAATTTGATGCCAATATGCTGCAAATGAACATTCTATGTGCCCGGTCATTAGTAACAGCAGAACACTGTTTAAACTCAGTGAAATTCATATTTAACATGATTCAGACGATTTGGGCGCTAAAACAGAAGAGAGCAGTCAACAGCTAAGGTGTGTGGAAACAATGCTTACACCTTGTGGGGAGACCTAATTTGGTCCTTCTGACACCTAAATAAGTCTTTTTTGCTGCTCTAATGCAAAAGGCCACTGAAAGAATGTAATGGTTATAATTCACTTCTCACAGCTCAGAAAGGCAGAAATTTGATGCCAATATGCTGCAAATGAACATTCTATGTGCCCGGTCATTATTAACAGCAGAACACTGTTTAAACTGAGTGAAATTCATATTTAACATGATTCAGACGATTTGGGCGCTAAAACAGATGGGAGGTTTTCAACAAACTCAGATGTGTGGAAACACTGCTTACACCTTGTGGGGAGACCTAATTTGGTCCTTCTGACACCTAAATAAGTCTTTTTTGCTGCTCTAATGCAAAAGGCCACTGAAAGAATGTAATGGTTATAATTCACTTCTCACAGCTCAGAAAGGCAGAAATTTGATGCCAAATATGCTGCAAATGAACATTCTATGTGCCCGGTCATTATTAACAGCAGAACACTGTTTAAACTCAGTGAAATTCATATTTAACATGATTCAGACGATTTGGGCGCTAAAACAGAAGAGAGCAGTCAACAAACTCAGATGTGTGGAAACAATGCTTACACCTTGTGGGGAGACCTAATTTGGTCCTTCTGACACCTAAATAAGTCTTTTTTGCTGCTCTAATGCAAAAGGCCACTGAAAGAATGTAATGGTTATAATTCACTTCTCACAGCTCAGAAAGGCAGAAATTTGATGCCAATATGCTGCAAATGAACATTCTATGTGCCCGGTCATTATTAACAGCAGAACACTGTTTAAACTCAGTGAAATTCATATTTAACATGATTCAGACGATTTGGGCTCTAAAAAAAGAAGAGAACAGTCAACAAACTCAGATGTGTGGAAACAATGCTTACACCTTGTGGGGAGACCTAATTTGGTCCTTCTGACACCTAAATAAGTCTTTTTTGCTGCTCTAATGCAAAAGGCCACTGAAAGAATGTAATGGTTATAATTCACTTCTCACAGCTCAGAAAGGCAGAAATTTGATGCCAATATGCTGCAAATGAACATTCTATGTGCCCGGTCATTATTAACAGCAGAACACTGTTTAAACTGAGTGAAATTCATATTTAACATGATTCAGACGATTTGGGCGCTAAAACAGAATGGGAGCATGTCCAACAACTCAGGTGTGTGGAAACACTGCTTACACCTTGTGGGGAGACCTAATTTGGTCCTTCTTACACATATATAAGTCTTTTTTGCTGCTCTAATGCAAAAGGCCACTGAAAGAATGTAATGGTTATAATTCACTTCTCACAGCTCAGAAAGGCAGAAATTTGATGCCAAATATGCTGCAAATGAACATTCTATGTGCCCGGTCATTAGTAACAGCAGAACACTGTTTAAACTCAGTGAAATTCATATTTAACATGATTCAGACGATTTGGGCGCTTAAAACAGAAGAGAGCAGTCAACAAACTCAGATGTGTGGAAACAATGCTTACACCTTGTGGGGAGACCTAATTTGGTCCTTCTGACACCTAAATAAGTCTTTTTTTGCTGCTCTAATGCAAAAGGCCACTGAAAGAATGTAATGGTTATAATTCACTTCTCACAGCTCAGAAAGGCAGAAATTTGATGCCAAATATGCTGCAAATGAACATTCTATGTGCCCGGTCATTAGTAACAGCAGAACACTGTTTAAACTCAGTGAAATTCATATTTAACATGATTCAGACGATTTGGGCGCTAAAACAGAAGAGAGCAGTCAACAAACTCAGATGTGTGGAAACAATGCTTACACCTTGTGGGGAGACCTAATTTGGTCCTTCTGACACCTAAATAAGTCTTTTTTGCTGCTCTAATGCAAAAGGCCACTGAAAGAATGTAATGGTTATAATTCACTTCTCACAGCTCAGAAAGGCAGAAATTTGATGCCAATATGCTGCAAATGAACATTCTTTGTGCCCGGTCATTATTAACAGCAGAACACTGTTTAAACTCAGTGAAATTCATATTTAACATGATTCAGACGATTTGGGCGCTAAAACAGATGGGAGCTGTCCAACAGCTAAGGTGTGTGGAAACACTGCTTACACCTTGTGGGGAGACCTAATTTGGTCCTTCTGACACCTAAATAAGTCTTTTTTGCTGCTCTAATGCAAAAGGCCACTGAAAGAATGTAATGGTTATAATTCACTTCTCACAGCTCAGAAAGGCAGAAATTTGATGCCAAATATGCTGCAAATGAACATTCTATGTGCCCGGTCATTATTAACAGCAGAACACTGTTTAAACTCAGTGAAATTCATATTTAACATGATTCAGACGATTTGGGCGCTAAAACAGAAGAGAGCAGTCAACAACTCAGATGTGTGGAAACAATGCTTACACCTTGTGGGGAGACCTAATTTGGTCCTTCTGACACCTAAATAAGTCTTTTTTGCTGCTCTAATGCAAAAGGCCACTGAAAGAATGTAATGGTTATAATTCACTTCTCACAGCTCAGAAAGGCAGAAATTTGATGCCAAATATGCTGCAAATGAACATTCTATGTGCCCGGTCATTAGTAACAGCAGAACACTGTTTAAACTGTAGTGAAATTCATATTTAACATGATTCAGACGATTTGGGCGCTAAAACAGAAGAGAGCAGTCAACAACTCAGATGTGTGGAAACAATGCTTACACCTTGTGGGGAGACCTAATTTGGTCGTTCTGACACCTAATAAGTCTTTTTTGCTGCTCTAATGCAAAAGGCCACTGAAAGAATGTAATGGTTATAATTCACTTCTCACAGCTCAGAAAGGCAGAAATTTGATGCCAAATATGCTGCAAATGAACATTCTATGTGCCCGGTCATTATTAACAGCAGAACACTGTTTAAACTGAGTGAAATTCATATTTAACATGATTCAGACGATTTGGGCGCTTAAAACAGATGGGAGCATGTCAACAAGCTCAGATGTGTGGAAACACTGCTTACACCTTGTGGGGAGACCTAATTTGGTCCTTCTGACACCTAAATAAGTCTTTTTTGCTGCTCTAATGCAAAAGGCCACTGAAAGAATGTAATGGTTATAATTCACTTCTCACAGCTCAGAAAGGCAGACATTTGATGCCAGATATGCTGCAAATGAACATTCTATGTGCCCGGTCATTATTAACAGCAGAACACTGTTTAAACTCAGTGAAATTCATATTTAACATGATTCAGACGATTTGGGCGCTAAAACAGATGGGAGCTGTCCAACAGCTAAGGTGTGTGGAAAAACTGCTTACACCTTGTGGGGAGACCTAATTTGGTCCTTCTTACACATATATAAGTCTTTTTTGCTGCTCTAATGCAAAAGGCCACTGAAAGAATGTAATGGTTATAATTCACTTCTCACAGCTCAGAAAGGCAGAAATTTGATGCCAAATATGCTGCAAATGAACATTCTATGTGCCCGGTCATTATTAACAGCAGAACACTGTTTAAACTGAGTGAAATTCATATTTAACATGATTCAGACGATTTGGGCGCTAAAACAGAAGAGAGCAGTCAACAAACTCAGATGTGTGGAAACACTGCTTACACCTTGTGGGGAGACCTAATTTGGTCCTTCTTACACCTAAATAAGTCTTTTTTGCTGCTCTAATGCAAAAGGCCACTGAAAGAATGTAATGGTTATAATTCACTTCTCACAGCTCAGAAAGGCAGAAATTTGATGCCAGATATGCTGCAAATGAACATTCTATGTGCCCGGTCATTAGTAACAGCAGAACACTGTTTAAACTCAGTGAAATTCATATTTAACATGATTCAGACGATTTGGGCGCTAAAACAGAAGAGAGCAGTCAACAAACTCAGATGTGTGGAAACACTGCTTACACCTTGTGGGGAGACCTAATTTGGTCCTTCTGACACCTAAATAAGTCTTTTTTGCTGCTCTAATGCAAAAGGCCACTGAAAGAATGTAATGGTTATAATTCACTTCTCACAGCTCAGAAAGGCAGAAATTTGATGCCAAATATGCTGCAAATGAACATTCTATGTGCCCGGTCATTATTAACAGCAGAACACTGTTTAAACTGAGTGAAATTCATATTTAACATGATTCAGACGATTTGGGCGCTAAAACAGATGGGAGCTGTCCAACAGCTAAGGTGTGTGGAAAAACTGCTTACACCTTGTGGGGAGACCTAATTTGGTCCTTCTGACACCTCAATAAGTCTTTTTTGCTGCTCTAATGCAAAAGGCCACTGAAAGAATGTAATGGTTATAATTCACTTCTCACAGCTCAGAAAGGCAGAAATTTGATGCCAAATATGCTGCAAATGAACATTCTATGTGCCCGGTCATTATTAACAGCAGAACACTGTTTAAACTGAGTGAAATTCATATTTAACATGATTCAGACGATTTGGGCGCTAAAACAGAGGAGAGCAGTCAACAACTCAGATGTGTGGAAACAATGCTTACACCTTGTGGGGAGACCTAATTTGGTCCTTCTTACACCTATATAAGTCTTTTTTGCTGCTCTAATGCAAAAGGCCACTGAAAGAATGTAATGGTTATAATTCACTTCTCACAGCTCAGAAAGGCAGAAATTTGATGCCCAGATATGCTGCAAATGAACATTCTATTTGCCCGGTCATTAGTAACAGCAGAAACACTGTTTAAACTCAGTGAAATTCATATTAACATGATCTCAGACGATTTGGGCGCTAAACAGAAGAGAGCAGTCAACAAACTCAGATGTGTGGAAACAATGCTTACACCTTGTGGGGAGACCTATTTGGTCCTTCTGACACCTAAATAAGTCTTTTTTGCTGCTCTAATGCCAAAAGGCCACTGAAAGAATGTAATGGTTATAATTCACTTCTCACAGCTCAGAAAGGCAGACATTTGATGCCAAATATGCTGCAAATGAACATTCTATGTGCCCGGTCATTATTAACAGCAGAACACTGTTTAAACTCAGAGTAAATTCATATTTAACCTGATTCAGACGATTTGGGCGCTAAAACACAGATGGGAGCTGTCAAAAGCTAAGTGTGTGAAAAACTGCTTACACCTTGTGGGGGGAGACCTAATTTGGTCCTTCTACACAAATAAGTCTTTTTTGCTGCTCTAAGCAAAAGGCCACTGAAAGAATGTAATGGTTATAATTCACTCTCACAGCTCAGCAAGGCAGAAATTTGATGCAAAATTGCTGCAAATGACATTCTATGTGCACGGTCATTGTAACAGCAGAACACTGTTTAAACTGAGTGAAAGTCATAATTTAACATGATTCAGACGAGTGGGGCGCTTAAAAACAGAAGAGAGCAGTCAAATCAGCTAAGAGTGTGGGAAACAATGCTTACACCTTGTGGGGAGACCTAATTTGGTCCTTCTGACACCTAAATAAGGTTTTTTTGCTGCTCTAATGCCAAAAGGCCACTGAAAGAATGTAATGGTTAATAATTCACTTCTCACAGCTCAGAAAGGCCGAAATTTGATGCCAAATAGCTG
>NW_023396795.1:0-118702 GCF_011125445.2 Fundulus heteroclitus | reverse complement strand
TGTGGGGGGGGGGGGGTGGGGGGGGGGGGGGGGGGGGAGACAAGGCGCCTCAATAAGATTTAGCCTACTGAGCCTACAGTTTTCTGGCAGACTTAGATATATAGACACAAATGGTTCTAACACAATTTTATTGGTAAGGGAATCTGTCTTTTTTTTTTTTTTTTTTTACAATATTACTATATAAAGAACGATCGTGTCCCACTGATTATTGCCAACATAGAGCTCCACAGCGACATCTGGTGGGGCCTGGCCCCACATGCAGAGACACCGCAGAACATATTACAGACCATATTCTATACAAATTATACAGATAATTGAGTCTTTTATCAACAGGGAAAGTCAAGAAAAGTCAAACAAATTTAAATTTAAATTTCAGTTTTAATCCATTATATCTTTAACTTCCCACATGCAAAAATATCTAAAACAGTAGTTAGATATTGAGAACAAAATTATTCAATTCAGTTGAACACTTTCTTTAAACATGAATTAGCATAATCATTATGTAAACTTGACACCCACAACACATTATTTCCCATCCTCTGTTATCAATAAGTAATAATAAGAAATCCCACAGAAGAAGCAAAAACGCTAAATGTTAAATAAATCCGAGAAATCGTCTGAAGAACAGCATTACCCGAGATGTAAAGCAAAATGTGAAAAGCAAAATCCCTGAAGAAGGCTCTAAACAGCTTAAATTATAAGTGACAAAATGTTGCTACATTTAAATCGGGATTCTTCTTTGATCTCAATTTGCCCAAAATTCTGGTCATCAGCAAACTGAAGATCAGGGTAACAATTGATGTCAGATGGCCTGAAGCATCATTTCTGTAGATCCAGTTCACCTGTAAAAAGACACTTGTAGAAAAATATGTCAATCAATTGTAATATGATCTTTGTGTTTACAAAGCAATGAAAGTTAGAGACGAATTTACCAGTCGTCTGTTGCTCCCAAGAACTAGTGGTCCAAGGGACCGACTTCCTGAGTCATGGTAAGATACGTCTCTCCGGCGGCGGTTTTGGTGTCCAGGAGAGCAATCCTTGTTACCAAAAAAAAAAAAGAAACACATTAGAGGCTTCTGAAGGTGTATAACTTAATTGTACATGATTTAACCGGGACCAGGTCCACAATGGTACTTACAGCTGTGCAGTTGTTGTTTTCCGAAAGAACACAAGTGAACATTGCAGTGCAGGTAGATCTCTGTGTAGTTGGTAAAAGTGAACATCCTGAAGGAGAAAACGTGCCGCAGTGGAGGACACCGTTCTTAATCACCTCTACGGTTCCATCTGCTGGATTGGGGCACCTGTGAAGCAGAAACCATGCAGGAGTTAAAATTTGAAAGCAGGCAGTAAAGTAACAAGAGTTATAAAGATGACAGATGTTCTCGTTTACTGTGAATCGATGAGATCCCAGCGGACGGGGTGGTCTGCATTATTTTCTGGCGTGGCCCAACAAGATTCCAGAATTGTGGAAAGCTGGTCCTCATCCACTCCCACTGTTTTCACCTCCACGAAAAGCACTTTATTAATTTCAAGGCCTATGATTGCGTTAGTGCTGAAGGGCGTGAGGAAGTCTTCATCTTCATAGGGGGTCATTATCAAACGATATGATCCGGTGCCAACAGGAAGTTTCTTGTCCACAATGCTGCAGAATGAACATTCAGTGTGATCACACAGATGTATGCATTTGATTGGTTGACTAAGCTTCTCTAGTTTATTGGACTAGATTTTAAATAATCAATGATTGGAGCAGACAGATGTAGAACTTGACAAAATAGAACAGTTGGTAAAAGACAGCAAACAGAGAAAATAGGATTGTCACCTTTCCATTGGATTGATGCCCACAGCCATTGACAGGGCTTGTTCCAGAGGGTAAACACAGCAGAAACTCAGATTAAGGGTCCTCTGACGGCTGATCAGACCTCCATGAGTATCCACATCACCCTGAATGGTGTTCTCATACATGAAGTGAGTTCCATTGCTCTAAACAGCAAAAAAAAAAAAAAAAAAAGATTGTATCAGTTGACTGTAGCAACAGAATTTAAGTTCTAAACAAGATGTTTTAATTTCCTAACTATACCCTCAGAGTTGTCCCACACAGATGTTCATCGTTGTCAAAGTGGAACACGAGTCGTCCGTCCTGGATCGTCCCGGTGCAAGATTCATTTCGAAGGTGGAGAGCACTGGAGTGAAAGCCCGCTTCAAACAGCTGGCAGCGAGATATCGACATGATGCCTGAACTGCTGCTGCATGTGATGTTTGAGTCTGTTCACCAGAGACAGAAAGATTAAGAGGTTCAGTGGAGCCATTATAACTCAGCACAGTTATCCTTTCACTGATACACAGATAATCTATAGATCTACTTATTTCTGAAGCCAGGTTGCAGTAAAGCTCTCCATTCTCTACTGGTTTGCATTACTGCTGTCAAAGAAGTTGATAGACTGGAGTTTCTAGTTTTTAAACGAACAAAAGACTGAATGTATTTCATATGGTAGCAACGCCACCTTAGATGCCAGTGCTTTGGCTTTCAATTTAAATAACACTGCTGAAAACTGAGGGTCTATTACATAATGATTTTACATTTAAAAATCTAATCGACTACTGTCATTATAATATAGGTGGATTCTGAGCCGAGGTCTCAACAAAATTTCATTATGTTGACACTGTGAATGAAATGATTGATTTTCTTGAAAAAGGAATAATTAGAGAACTAACCTCCGGACAGCAAATCTCTCTTATATATAAAAATGCACAAGTGTATATCTATATATCAGAATTAAATTCTACTCAGCTGAAATGTTAATATCACTTTTTTAATGTTTTTAACCTTACCGTAGCTCTCATTGTTGGGTCTATGGTGGTGCTCATCACAGAAACAGCCGTACACACCATCTTTCTCCCCACACCGCTCATACTCTGTACAGTGCAGCTCTTCACAGGGGCCTGTTTCAGATTAAAAAACAAAATCTGAAATATTACAGATGAACAGGAAAACATGAACATTACAGGACAGATCTATAGATAAAATACACACACATATATATATATATATATATATATATATATATATATATATATATATATATATATACACACACACAGAGAAAGAGAGAGAGAGAGAGAGAGAGAGAGAGCACGAGAGAAAGAATAGAAACCTTTACCCTAGAAATAATATAATTACTATATCAATGTGTCAATAAATATGAACTATATTTAACTGATGTCAATAAAAAAATTATTTTGTTATCAACAGATTTATTAATTTCTATTTTTTTGTTGTCGGCTCTATAAACACAAAGATGTTATTACATATAAAAGGAGTAAAACTATGTTTTTTTTTTTTTATTATTAGATAGATTAACTTTAAGCTTACCCTGGAGTTGGAGTTGTGTGGTGGCTCTATAAACACAAAGATTTCATTAAATATAAAATTAATGAAACTGATGTCAATACAAAAATATGTTTTGTTTTTAAATTATTGGACAGATAGATTTCACTTTTAAGCTTACCTGTAGTTGGAGTTGTTGGCGGCTCTATAAACACAAAGATTTTATTAAATATAAAATTAATAAAACTGATTGTCAATAAAATAAATATGGTTTGTTTTTAAATTATTGGATAGATAGATATAAACACAAAGATTTAATTAAATATAAAATGAATAAAACTAATGTCAATTCAGTAAAATGCAATTTTTCTTTTAATTATTTGATAGATAGATTTCACATTAAGCTTACCTGGAGTTGTAGTTGTTGGCGGCTCTATAAACACCAAATATTTCATTAAATATTAAAATTAATAAAACTGATGTCAATATACAAAATATGGTTTGTTTTTAAATTATTGGATAGATAGATATAAACACAAGATTTAATTAAATATAAAATGAATAAAACTGATGTCAATTCGGGGAAAAAAATATATTTTTCTTCTTAATTATTGGATAGATAGATTTCACTTTAAGCTTACCTGTAGTTGTAGTTGTTGGCGGCTCTATAAACACAAAGATTTCATTAAATCTAAAATGAATAATACTAATGTCAATTAAGTAAAAAAGCAATTTTTCTTTTTAATTCTTGGATAGATAGATTTCAGATTAAGCTTACCTGTAGTTGTTGTTGTAGTTGTTGGCGGCTCTATAAACACAAAGATTTCATTAAATATAAATTTAATAAAACTGATGTCAATATAAAAAAATATGGTTTGTTTTTGTTTAAATTATTGGAAGATAGATTTCACATTAAGCTTACCTGTAGTTGTTGTTTGTAGTTGTTGGCGGCTCTATAAACACAAAGATTTAATTAATATAAAATTTATAAAACTGATGTCAATATAAAAAAATATGTGTTTTTTTATTATTGTATAGATAGATTTCACTTTAAGCTTACCTGTAGTTGTTGTTGGCAGCTCTATAAACACAAAGATTTTGTTAAATATAAATTTAATAAAACTGATGTCAATATAAAAAATATGGTTTTGTTTTTTTTAAATTATTGGATAGATAGATTTCACTTTTAAGCTTACCTGTAGTTGTTGTTGTAGTTGTTGGCGGCTCTATAAACACAAAGATTTAATTAAATATAAAATTTATAAAACTGATGTCAATATAAAAAAATATGTGTTTTTTTTTTATTATTGTATAGATAGATTTCACTTTAAGCTTACCTGTAGTTGTTGTTGGCAGCTCTATAAACACAAAGATTTTGTTAAATATAAATTTATAAACTGATGTCAATATACAAAAATATGGTTTGTTTTTAAATTATTGGATAGATAGATATAAACACAAAGATTTAATTAAATATAAAATGAATAAAACTAATGTCAATTCAGTAAAAATGCAATTTTTCTTTTAATTATTTGATAGATAGATTTCACATTAAGCTTACCTGTAGTTGTAGTTGTTGGTGGCTCTATAAACACAAAGATTTAATTAAATATAAAATGAATAAAACTGATGTCAATTCGGGGAAAAAAATATATTTTTCTTCTTAATTATTGGATAGATAGATTTCACTTTAAGCTTACCTGTAGTTGTAGTTGTTGGTGGCTCTATAAACACAAAGATTTCATTAAATATAAAATGAACAATACTAATGTCAATTAAGTAAAAAAGCATTTTTTCTTTTTAATTCTTGGATAGATAGATTTTAGATTAAGCTTACCTGTAGTTGTTGTTGTAGTTGTTGGTGGCTCTATAAACACAAAGATTTCATTAAATATAAATTTAATAAAACTGATGTCAATATAAAAAAATATGGTTTGATTTGTTAAATTATTGGATAGATAGATTTCACATTAAGCTTACCTGTAGTTGTTGTTGTAGTTGTTGGCGGCTCTATAAACACAAAGATTTAATTAAATATAAAATTTATAAAACTGATGTCAATATAAAAAAAATATGTGTTTTTTTTTTATTATTGTATAGATAGATTTCACTTTAAGCTTACCTGTAGTTGTTGTTGGCAGCTCTATAAACACAAACATTTTGTTAAATATAAATTTAATAAAACTGATGTCAATATGAAAAAATATGGTTTGTTTTTAAATTATTGGATAGATAGATTTCAGATTAAGCTTACCTGTAGTTGTAGTTGTAGTTGTTGGCGGCTCTATAAAAACAAAGATTTCATTAAATATAAAATTAATAATACTAATGTCAAATAAGTAAAAAAATCTATTTTTCTTTTTAATTCTTGGATAGATAGATTTCACATTAAGCTTACCTGTAGTTGTAGTTGTAGTTGTTGGTGGCTCTATAAACACAAAGATTTCATTAAATATAAAATTAATAAACTGATGTCAATATAAAAAAATATGGTTTGTTTTTAAATTATTGGACAGATAGATTTCACATTAAGCTTACCTGTAGTTGTAGTTGTCGTTGTTGGCGGCTCTATAAACACAAAGATTTAATTAAATATAAAATGAATAAAACTGATGTCAATTCGTAAAAAAAAGCTATTTTGCTTCTTAATTATTGAATAGATAGATTTCACATTAAGCTTACCTGTAGTTGTAGTTGTTGTCGGCTCTATAAACACAAAAATTTTATTAAATATAAAATGAATAAAACTAATGTAAATTCAGTAAAAAAGCTATTTTTCGTTTTAATTCTTGGATAGATAGATTTCACATTAAGCTTACCTGGAGTTGTAGTTGTAGTTGTTGGTGGCTCTATAAACACAAAGATTTCATTAAATATAAAATTAATAAAACTGATGTCACTATAAAAAAATATGGTTTGTTTTTAAATTATTGGATAGATAGATTTCACTTTAAGCTTACCTGTAGTTGTTGTTGTAGTTGTTGGCGGCTCTATAAAAACAAAGATTTTGTTAAATATAAATTTTATAAAACTGATGTCAATATAAAAAAAATATGGTTTGTTTTTGTTAAATTAATGGATAGATAGATTTCACTTTAAGCTTACCTGTAGTTGTTGTTGTAGTTGTTGGCGGCTCTATAAACACAAAGATTTAATTAAATATAAAATGAATAAAACTAATGTCAATTCAGTAAAAAAGCTATTTTTCTTTTTAATTCTTGGATAGATAGATTTCACTTTAAGCTTACCTGTAGTTGTAGTTGTTGGCGGCTCTATAAACACAAAGATTTCATTAAATATAAAATTAATAAAACTGATGTCAATCTAAAAAAATATGGTTTGTTTTTAAATTATTGGATAGATAGATTTCACTTTAAGCTTACCTGTAGTTGTAGTTGTAGTTGTTGGCGGCTCTATAAACACAAAGATTTCATTAAATATAAAATTAATAAAACTGATGTCAATCTAAAAAAATATGGTTTGTTTTTAAATTATTGGATAGATAGATTTCCCTCTAAGCTTACCTGTAGTTGTTGTTGTAGTTGTTGGCGGCTCTATAAACACAAAGATTTTGTTAAATATAAATTTTATAAAACTGATGTCAATATAAAAAAAATATGGTTTGTTTTTGTTAAATTAATGGATAGATAGATTTTACTTTAAGCTTACCTGTAGTTGTTGTTGTAGTTGTTGGCGGCTCTATAAACACAAAGATTTAATTAAATATAAAATGAATAAAACTAATGTCAATTCAGTAAAAAGCTATTTTTCTTTTTAATTCTTGGATAGATAGATTTCACTTTAAGCTTACCTGTAGTTGTAGTTGTTGGCGGCTCTATAAACACAAAGATTTTGTTAAATATAAATTTTATAAAACTGATGTCAATATAAAAAAAAATATGGTTTGTTTTTGTTAAATTAATGGATAGATAGATTTCACTTTAAGCTTACCTGTAGTTGTAGTTGTAGTTGTTGGCGGCTCTATAAACACAAAGATTTTGTTAAATATAAATTTTATAAAACTGATGTCAATATAAAAAAAAATTTGGTTTGTTTTTGTTAAATTAATGGGTAGATAGATTTCACTTTAAGCTTACCTGTAGTTGTAGTTGTTGGCGGCTCTATAAACACAAAGATTTATTTAAATATAAAATGAATAAAACTGATGTCAATATAAAAAAAATATGGTTTGTTTTTAAATTATTGGATAGATAGATTTCCCTTTAAGCTTACCTGTAGTTGTTGTTGTAGTTGTTGGCGGCTCTATAAACACAAAGATTTAATTAAATATAAAATGAATAAAACTGATGTCAATTCGGAAAAAAAAGCTATTTTTCTTTTTAATTCTTGGATAGATAGATTTCACTTTAAGCTTACCTGTAGTTGTAGTTGTAGTTGTTGGCGGCTCTATAAACACAAAGATTTTGTTAAATATAAATTTTATAAAACTGATGTCAATATAAAAAAAAATTTGGTTTGTTTTTGTTAAATTAATGGGTAGATAGATTTCACTTTAAGCTTACCTGTAGTTGTAGTTGTTGGCGGCTCTATAAACACAAAGATTTATTTAAATATAAAATGAATAAAACTGATGTCAATATAAAAAAAATATGGTTTGTTTTTAAATTATTGGATAGATAGATTTCCCTTTAAGCTTACCTGTAGTTGTAGTTGTAGTTGTTGGCGGCTCTATAAACACAAAGATTTAATTAAATATAAAATGAATAAAACTGATGTCAATTCGGGAAAAAAAGCTATTTTTCTTCTTAATTATTGGATAGATAGATTTCACTTTAAGCTTACCTGGAGTTGTAGTTGTTGGCGGCTCTATAAACACAAAGATTTCATTAACCATATTATTAATAAAACTGATGTCAATATACAAAAATATGGTTTGTTTTTAAATTATTGGATAGATAGATTTCCCTTTAAGCTTACCTGTAGTTGTAGTTGTAGTTGTTGGCGGCTCTATAAACACAAAGATTTTGTTAAATATAAATTTTATAAAACTGATGTCAATATAAAAAAAATATGGTTTGTTTTTGTTAAATTAATGGATAGATAGATTTCACTTTAAGCTTACCTGTAGTTGTTGTTGTAGTTGTTGGCGGCTCTATAAACACAAAGATTTAATTAAATATAAAATGAATAAAACTAATGTCAATTCAGTAAAAAAGCTATTTTTCTTTTTAATTCTTGGATAGATAGATTTCACTTTAAGCTTACCTGTAGTTGTAGTTGTAGTTGTTGGCGGCTCTATAAACACAAAGATTTCATTAAATATAAAATTAATAAAACTGATGTCAATCTAAAAAAATATGGTTTGTTTTTAAATTATTGGATAGATAGATTTCACTTTAAGCTTACCTGTAGTTGTTGTTGTAGTTGTTGGCGGCTCTATAAACACAAAGATTTTGTTAAATATAAATTTTATAAAACTGATGTCAATATAAAAAAAATATGGTTTGTTTTTGTTAAATTAATGGATAGATAGATTTTACTTTAAGCTTACCTGTAGTTGTTGTTGTAGTTGTTGGCGGCTCTATAAACACAAAGATTTAATTAAATATAAAATGAATAAAACTAATGTCAATTCAGTAAAAAAGCTATTTTTCTTTTTAATTCTTGGATAGATAGATTTCACTTTAAGCTTACCTGTAGTTGTAGTTGTTGTCGGCTCTATAAACACAAAGATTTTGTTAAATATAAATTTTATAAAACTGATGTCAATATAAAAAAAATATGGTTTGTTTTTGTTAAATTAATGGATAGATAGATTTCACTTTAAGCTTACCTGTAGTTGTAGTTGTTGGCGGCTCTATAAACACAAAGATTTATTTAAATATAAAATGAATAAAACTGATGTTAATATAAAAAAAATATGGTTTGTTTTTAAATTATTGGATAGATAGATTTCCCTTTAAGCTTACCTGTAGTTGTAGTTGTAGTTGTTGGCGGCTCTATAAACACAAAGATTTAATTAAATATAAAATGAATAAAACTAATGTCAATTCAGTAAAAAAGCTATTTTTCTTTTTAATTCTTGGATAGATAGATTTCACTTTAAGCTTACCTGTAGTTGTAGTTGTTGTCGGCTCTATAAACACAAAGATTTTGTTAAATATAAATTTTATAAAACTGATGTCAATATAAAAAAAAATATGGTTTGTTTTTGTTAAATTAATGGATAGATAGATTTCACTTTAAGCTTACCTGTAGTTGTAGTTGTTGGCGGCTCTATAAACACAAAGATTTATTTAAATATAAAATGAATAAAACTGATGTTAATATAAAAAAAATATGGTTTGTTTTTAAATTATTGGATAGATAGATTTCCCTTTAAGCTTACCTGTAGTTGTAGTTGTAGTTGTTGGCGGCTCTATAAACACAAAGATTTAATTAAATATAAAATGAATAAAACTGATGTCAATTCGGGAAAAAAAGCTATTTTTCTTCTTAATTATTGGATAGATAGATTTCACTTTAAGCTTACCTGGAGTTGTAGTTGTTGGCGGCTCTATAAACACAAAGATTTCATTAACCATAATATTAATAAAACTGATGTCAATATACAAAAATATGGTTTGTTTTTAAATTATTGGATAGATAGATTTCACTTTAAGCTTACCTGTAGTTGTTGTTGTAGTTGTTGGCGGCTCTATACACACAAAGATTTAATTAAATATAAAATGAATAAAACTAATGTCAATTCAGTAAAAAAGCTATTTTTCTTTTTAATTCTTGGATAGATAGATTTCACTCTAAGCTTACCTGTAGTTGTAGTTGTAGTTGTTGGCGGCTCTATAAAAACAAAGATTTCATTAAATATAAAATGAATAAAACTAATTTCAATTAAGTAAAAAAGCTATTTTTCTTTTTAATTCTTGGATAGATAGATTTTACATTAAGCTTACCTGTAGTTGTTGTAGTTGTTGGCGGCTCTATAAACACAAAGATTTAATTAAACATAAAATGACTAAAACTAATGTCAATTCCGGAAAAAAAAGCTATTTTTCTTCTTAATTACTGGATAGATAGATTTCACTTTAAGCTTACCTGTAGTTGTAGTGGGCTCTATAAACACAAAGATTTAATTAAATATAAAATTAATAAAACTGATGTCAATACAAAAATATGGTTTGTTTTTAAATTATTGGAAAGATTTCACTTTAAGCTTGTAAATAAGCTTGAAAATAAAAAAAACCTGCCTAATTTTTGAACAGAGAAATGTTGCAGCTCACCATTTTCACAGCCGGGTGGATCAACACCAGCTACTTTCCAGCTCTTGGCAAACACCACTTCAGAGCTCACCACCAGACCTTGTGGGGTTGTAAAGTCATCTTCAGGGTGATTGTTGAAGTTTCCACAGAGGCCACATGTGTTGTTCTGGTAAGTGTAGGGCACACTGATCCGGACGTGTGAAGACATGTCATAGGACACCAACACTCCAAAGTCAGTGCTGATGATCATGGAGGAACCAGACTGATTAACCCGGATAGCGCCATTGCTGAGGGCAAATGGGGCTGGTAGAGAGTTTCCATTGACCTGTAACCATCACAATAAAAAATGTGGCAATTATGAACAGAACAAAAAATGCTCATGTTTTGTTACAGTAAGAAAGAATGTCTCGTTACCTTAGCCACACCAGGAGCTCCTTTATTGAGCTCAATAGTTTGATTGTAGACAAAGACTTTGACAAGCTGTGTGCTGCCACCAAGCTCGTTCTTTCCCTCTACTCTGTAGAAGGGCACGTTATTCTGACACTGCTCGGATAGAACGTGAGTGCATGTGCTCTGAAGGGGAAATGTTGCGTTGTCAAAGGTGTTGGTCTCTCCGCCCACGGTGCAGGTGCGTCTGTCCACTGACATGCAGGAGTATTGGAAGGATGTTGGCTTACAGACTTGGGAAAAGGGGCAGGGTTCATTGATGCATTGAACCCCTGTTGTGGTACAGGTGCACTTCTGTGCACAGGTGCTGTCACTCCAGAAAGAGTCGCCAAGTTGAACAGATTGACCTTTAAGAAAAACAAAACAGGAACAATAATCATTTGAAGGCTTTGATTCTATTCTGCAAAATAAATTGTTGAATTATGTAAAGTTTGAATTTTGGCATTTCAAACACCACAATTAGAATGATATCAAAGAAATGAAGGGGTTAAAGCGGAAAGATAAAACTGAAGAGCTGCTTAGTGTTGAGTGCACACATTTTTGCAGTTCTTCCATCATATCAAATTTTAAATTTATTCATATAGCACATTTAAGAACAACTGCCATTGGCCAAAGTGCTGCACACAAAAGAAAAAAACAAAACAGTCAATGGTAATTCAATACAAACCCTGTATAAATAAAGAAAAGTAGAGAAAAACTTGCAGTGTTAAAAGCCAGTGAGTATAAATCTGTTTTAAGAAGAGATTTAAAAGCACCAAGAGTTGAGGCCTGTCTAATATGAAGGAGCAGCTGGTTACACAATTTAGGAGCTACAACACAAAAGCCCAAACAACTTTGTGGACCAGCCTGGACCTTGGGACATCTAATACAAATGGGTATTAGATCTAAGGGATCAAGAGGGCACATAAGGCTGCAGGAGATCAGATAAATATGCAGGTGCCAGCCCATTTGGGCCTTATAGATCAACAATAAAACTTTAAAATCTATTCTAAAATGAACGAAAATTGTTCATGTTAGGAGGCGAGCTGCAGCGTTCTGGACCAACTGCAGTTGTGAGAGGCTGGCCTGGCTTATACCCACATACAAAGAATTGCAATAATCACATTGGGAGCTAATAAAGGTGTGAATCACACATTCAAAATCATTGAAAGCTAAAAATGTTTTCACTTTGGATAACAATCTCAGGTTAAGAAATGATGTTTTTACAACAGAACTAATCTTTTTCTCAACATTAAAACTGGAACAGTTTTAAGATTTTCACATGAGATTTTACTGAACGGGGCTTTCATGAGACACAGACTGGGGTTGTCCCTTGTTCCCCCCAAGACATGTACTTATTATTAAAAAGAAGTACCTTCCATTTAACACAGCTCTTACCATTGTAATTGCAGCCTGTTGAACCTTGATCTACACGGAAGACCCAGCGTCCAGGTACATTGACGTTACTATGAAGCCTGAAAAAGGAGTTGCTTCCGACTGCATTATTAGTCATTGATCCAGGGATGCTGAAGTGGTGAGAGGAATCGGCTGTGTCATATCCAGCCTAGAAATTACATGTGCATGGTTAAATGCATTTCCTTTTGTATTTTTACAGAGATGTGCACTCGGTTGAACACAGCATTCATTTGTGTCGCTCTAACCTGTACAGACTTTGATGTATTTGCTATGGACCCATAATTCATCAGCACAAATGAGAATTGCCCATCAGTGGTCAAGACGACCTGAAAGGTTGTTTGCTGTGAAAAAAAAAATATATAATTTTTTTTAAGAAGGAATTATTAGAACAAACACATTTTCTTTTAAATTTCAGATCACATATCAAATTGATTTCAGCAGCTATAGATATATCACTCACTTTTCCATTCTCGTTAAAATAGGCAACATTTTCCCATGTTGCAATAAAGACCCAGTTGGCATGAAAGGAAAGGGCTGGGAAGTATACATTGATGTCATCCGAAACTTGCTGCAGAACTGGGCCACTTGAGCGCTGAAAATAGCTGATGTTGCCACTGCGTGTGTTATCTAAATCGGCCCAGAATGGAGCGATGATGTCTCTGCCTCCATGCCTTGGAAATTGTTCAGGAATGTAGCTAGACCATGGTGCATCAAAGGTCAGATCACCGTTGTTGTTCAACTGAAAAAACAAACAAACAATCAAACTGGTTACTGATAATAACTTACATTTGTTTTTGTTTTTCTCTTTACAGTAAAAAAGTGACTTGAAGTATAAGAAATTAGGGAAACATACAAAAATCTGAGAGTAATGCTGGCCAAAAAAGTTAAAGCTCTTTGACTGTGGAAGGTTGAATCGAGGGGCGCTTCCATCATCTGATCGGGGGCTCTTCACTCCAAGATTTTGGTAGGGGTAAAGTGGTCCTACAAAGTAAATGAGAGATTACCTGATTAAATTGGAATGTAAATTTGGATTACAGCAGCATTTTAGAAGCATTCCGTATAGGCCTTTATTCAGAATTAACGTTAGAGGTTACAGTGCCGTGCAAAAGGAACTCAACCCCCCTGTCATATGTATCAGACAGAAAAATAGATGGATAACTTTAACGTTCAGCTTACCTTGGGCCTGTGTTGTCACTCCACCTATAAAGAAACACAGATTAAAAATATAAAAATCAATATAACTAGATTTAGACAACTGCTTATTTGTGTTACTAACTTTTTTAATTCAATGTACAGGTATACATAAATGTAACTAATTCATGTATTATAGTTATTATTAGTGGTAGCAGTAGTAGTAGTAGTAGAAGTATCAGCATTTTTATTATTAATAATAAAAAATTAAACATCATCATCATGGGTTGTCAGTCAACTTATAAAAACACAGATATCATGGAAACAAAAGACCCATTTGATTTTTGTGGCAACAGATCTTAGCTTTTGCTTAGCTTTAGTGTCTTACTAACAGTTTTTATTTCCACATATACAGGTATATATTCTGTTCATAACTTTTATTGACAGAATTTCTAGACGCAGCCAAGGTGTTGAGGGGATCTGTTTTGGTGGCGTTAGGATTGCGTCTCTGCTATTCGCGGATGACGTGGTCCTATTGGCTTCATCAGGGCGTGATCTACAGCTCTCACTGGAGCGGTTCGCAGCCGAGTGCGAAGCGGCCGGGATGAAAATCAGTGCCTCCAAATCCGAGACCATGGTGATGAGCCGGAAAAGGGTAGAGTGCCTCCTCCGGGTTGGGGAGGATGTAGTGCCCCCTCTATGGTTACGAGCTTTGGGTCGTGACCAACGATATCCCGGATACAAGCGGCTGAAATGAGTTTTCTACGTAGTGTGTCTGGGCTCTCCCTTAGAGATAGGGTGAGGAGCTCAGTCATCCGGGGAGGACTCAGAGTAGAGCCGCTGCTCCTCCACATCGAGAGGAGCCAGTTGAGGTGGCTCGGGCATCTGGTCAGGATGCCTCCTGGACGCCTCCCTGGTGAGGTGTTCGGGGCACGTCCCACCGGGAGGAGGCCCAGGGAAAGACCCAGGACACGCTGGAGGGACTATGTCTCTCTGCTGGCCTGGGAACGTCTTGGGATTCCCTCGGAGGATCTGGGCCAAGTGGCTGGAGAGAGGGACGTCTGGGCCTCCCTACTGAAGCTGCTACCCCCACGACCCGACCCCGGATAAACGGAAGAAAACGGACGGACGGATATACAGATATACTTATTAATACATTAATTAATGTAATATCAATAATAATGACAGGTGTTTAGAAATATGTATGCTAGTTTTATTTCATGGAATGTATTACTTTTAATGAGTTTCAGGATATGATTAACCTGGCACATTATCAATCAGGACATTTAGCAGAACTGTCTGAGCTTATTGGGCAAAGCAACACCTAGTGCCCGCCTACCAAAGGTTGGTTGTAGCCAATCACTGTATCAAATTGAAACGTAAGCCGCAGGCGCCATGAGAAACCACAGGTTACAATGACAACTGGCAGCTATCGCTTTCATTAAAGCAGTAATTCCAGCCTTAAACCCATTATACTGCAACGTGATTGGCTCAAACCGTCTTTGGTTCGGTCACAAACGGTTGAAGCAGGAGTGGTGTTTGTGAATACACAAATACCGCAAGAATTCAGCTTGCAGGCGAGGTCAGGATAAGATAACTTTAACATTTATTTATTTAATATGATTACTTTTTCCATTAATATACTTTCATTTAATAGATTTCTATTTGATCTATACACACTTAGTCATGTAGGATCATGGGGGGCTGGTGACTATCTAAATCAATCAATGGACGAGGTGGTGTACACCCTGGACAGGTCACAATCCCATTACACATTTTTTCTCTCTTATGGGTGTTTTTGCAGATTTATTTATATAGTGGAACATTTTTACAGTTGTTTATGTCATAATAATTTAAGCATACATTTTCAAGTCTATGCCACAAACATGCTTTTTAAAGTAAAGCTGTCTTATAAAGAAACTTTAAAAACACACCCTCAGGAGTTTAAAAAGTGCTGGAGTCTGCAGCAAACGTTGTGCTGTTAACATGTTAGGAAGGTCGGCAAACATTTTTCTTGACTCATTACCACCAAGGTCTAACGGTGGATATACATTATTAAACACTGTATTTAATTTTTTCACAAGAAATCATTTAAGAACAAGTTGTGTGGCTGCTTACCTGTAGCCAACAGAAGCAGTACAGGGATTATGATTTGACCTGCCATTCTTCAAAAGTTAAAAGTCCAACCTGGTCAAAAGACTTTGTAAAAAGTAATAAGACTTTTAGGATATATTAATCCAGACATGCACACGTATTTAAAATAAAACATTTCTAAATGCAATTTACTCCTACAAAGACATTAAACAGTATTTTAGTTATTGGGGGAAAAAAACTTTTTTTTTACCTTTCTATGTGCCTGTGCTGCGTCAACACCTCGAATGACAGTACAGGGCTGCAACAAGGCTTTATACTGTGGCAGCTGGCACAAATCCAGCATTCTCTGTTTTCCTGTATTGAACAAAAGACACAATCCTGCTTCCTCATATTTTAGCACGGTAATGTTTGATCAACAAGGATCACCTCATTGGTTCCAGGTAAGAACATTAACACGTTAATGGGTCTGATTCATATTTACTTTCTTTCTTTCTGTTTCTTTTTGCTACTTTGACAGCAGATTTGTCTAAGTAGAGTTTGAGTTAGTTTTAGCTCTGTGAGAGCATGATATCCTGTCCAGGTTGGATGGACTACAACGCCCATTGAACCCCTCATATCCCACATCGTCATCCCATGTGGCGCCTGCTGCACTCTTCTGGACAGAGATCTCTAAAGTTGAAAACTGAAGCCGACGTCCCAGTTACAGTTTTCCGATCACCACTGGGGTCTTCACGTATTACAACTTTTCCTCAAGTTTTAGCCCTTTTTACTGTACATTCCGTGCTTCCTCTGTACCCTTTTTCTTTGGGATTGCAACAGTTTCTTTTTTTCCCCCTTTTTTTTCCTTTTTTTTCTCCCTGCAACAGTTTCAGGAGATTTCAACCATCACTTTCGTAATAAGCTCAAGCTTTTGGTTGTGTAAATTACATTTTACAAAGTATTTTCGAGTTTGCAGCTAAAAACCACAGATTAAGCATAACATTATGACAACCTGACTAATAGTGTGCTGGCTCCCCTGTTGCTGCCCTGACCCATTGAGGCATGGACTCAATATACATCTGAAGGTCTTTTGTGTTATCTGTCATCAAGATGATAGGAAGCACTATAACTATGAAGTGGGTCCTTTGTTGTCCAGTACATCCTGCAGACGTTTAACCAGAATGAGATCTGGAGAATTGGAAACCCACATCAACACCTCAAACTCATTGTTGTGCTCTTTAAAGCAATCCTTAGGGAGTATTTAACTTTGCAATAGTGTACCCTGCTGTACTAATATACTAGTTGAATGTTTGATTGTTGTTTTTGCCTGGTGACTGGCTGGTGACCTGTTTGTTGTTGCCCAGTGTCTGCTGGAGATGGATACCAGCC
Source organism: Fundulus heteroclitus (assembly GCF_011125445.2). NCBI lineage: Eukaryota > Metazoa > Chordata > Actinopteri > Cyprinodontiformes > Fundulidae > Fundulus > Fundulus heteroclitus. Next base: position 101,722 of record NW_023396795.1, on the reverse strand, counting down.
CCCATGACCCTACACAGGTAACTGATTATACTACACATGGAATGTTTTCATGAAATAAATGAAGTGGTCAGATTTTTGTGGAACATAGATTTGTGATTTATGTTAAAGCCGAGATATAAAATAGATCTCACACTTTTGCCTTATTAGAAGTAAGGCATATAACTTCTGAACTCAGTTGTCATGGGCCATTCTCAGCAACAAGAACAGGATATGGGCCACTCTTTTTAATGCATGATGAAGCTTATCATCTACCTGTGGTGTTGGTCAAAATTGTACAATTGTGACTTGCCATCAGGGGCCACACAAAATCATCCAAATGTCCCCCTAAAAGGCAATTTGGGCATCGCTGCCCAAACTTTCACCTACTTTTGTGACAAGATGCTGAAATGAAAAGCAAATGTTTTGCATGTTTGCAGAACATTGATCTGCTCTGGACGGTGTCTTGGTCCTTTACATTTTCCACTCATGTTTAAAGTTTAATGGATGCAGACTGAGGACAAAGTGAGGTGCATGTGTAATATTTCCTTTATCAGCCTCCTGGTTCTTGTGGCTTTAAGATCAGAAGAAAAAGAGTGTGTTGGAGTAAAGCAGGGCTTATCATTATAAACATACAATTCCACACTCACAAAGAAAGGTTTTGCTTTTCTTACCATAAATAGTTCACATAAGGTGCAAAAGCAACAAATGATTAAAATGTTTCAAATTATCCATACCTTAGAATATTAATACAGAATATATTTCTGATGCTAGAGGATAGTGGGGTATATTAAACTAGCAAGTTCAAGTCTTTAACCTAGTGTTCTTTTATTTCTTTAGTAATTAATCTCTTTCGCTTCACAACTTTAGTAATTAATAGGCATACCTTTCATCAACCACACCTGACCTAAATCTTTCACATCAATGAAAAGTATTTAAGGTGTGCTGTGTTTCAACATGAAATTTAACATTCCTAATTAATTGTACAGGTGGAGCAGTGCAGAGGTAAAAACAAAATAATTGGATCATGGATGCCTCAAACACTAGGACTGAATAAGGATTAAGGCGTGACAATTATGCTAATGTCAGAGTTTCCTTCTCTGATAGAAAAGCACATAACCAAGTAGAAATAATTAGTTATTTTAATGATAAGGAGTTTGTTATAACAATTTATATCTATGCTGACAATGATTAAAGGAAGATGTTTGAATTTGTTTTTGTTTAAATTAAAATATTTCCATTGTGACAAAAATGAAGAATAGGAGATATGATCCGGAATATTTTAATCAGTGCAAAAAAGATGCTATGGCAGATCAGTCTTTGGTCATATTTTCACTTTGATTAAGAGGAATGGGTAGCTGGTTCAGAGGTTCGTATCATAAGACAGGATTTAACAACATTTAAGTGTGTGTATACTTATACAACCAAATCCTTTCAGCTTGTTTACTTTTTTTTTTTTACAGATTATATATTTTTTAGTTGAGTTGTACAGGAACAATATCACCTGAAAGCTTGAAACTGTTTGTGTTAAAATCTAATTATTTTACATCACAAAAACCTGACAGTTTGAAGGACCTGTGTACAACTTTGATGTCCACACTGTATAACTGTCAGGGAAATTATACAGGGAAGGGTGAACCTTATTTTAGTTTAATCAGATTAACTGTGATTGATGGCAGGTGTGAACCCAAGAAAACGAGTGCAAAAACCGATCAGAAATTGGTTGACTCTTTTTAGACTAAACAATCCAAGACAATCAGGTTATTGCCAATTCTTTTGTTATTTTATTATAATTTTGTTTGTTTTATAGTTTAGTCATAAGAAATATATAACATATTTAAGGTGTAAAGAGCTCTGAAACACATAGGGGTGTGTTCGGTCTTTAGATCCACTAGACTGCCTTTTTATTCACCCCGCAAGTTTGGTTTATTCATTCTGGTCGGTGTTTACATCGCGCCGCATGCAAACGTGCAGGTCGCACAGATACTGAGAGTGGAGCAGAGCGATTTACTTTAACAAAGGAAACCTCACTCATGAACTTCCTAAATATAGACAGTTTATTAAATGCCCGACCAGAGAGGAGAACATTCTGGATTACTGTTACACCACAGTCAGAGATGCTTATCACGCCATTCCCCGTGCTGCACTGGGCCAATCTGACCACATCATGGTTCACCTGATTCCTGCTTACAGGCAGAAACTAAAGCTCTGCAAACCTGTAGTGAGGACATCAAAAATGTCGACAACTGAGGCTGTGGAGGATCTTCAGGCGTGTTTGGACTCTACTGACTGGGATGTCTTCAGGGCTGCTACCAATAGTCTGGATAAGTTCACAGAGGCTGTGACACCTTTATCGGCGTCCTGGTTCTTGTGGCTTTAAGATCAGAAGAAAAAGAGTGTGTTGGAGTAAAGCAGGGCTTATCATTATAAACATACAATTCCACACTCACAAAGAAAGGTTTTGCTTTTCTTACCATAAAAAGTTCACATAAGGTGCAAAAGCAACAAATTATTAAAATGTTTCATATTTTCCATACCTTAGAATATTCATACAGAATATATATTCTGATGCTAGAGAAAAGTGGAGTATATTAAACTAGCAGGTTCAAGTCTTTAACCTAGTCTTCTTTTATTTCTTTAATAATTAATCTCCTTCGCTTCACAACTTCAGTAATTAATAGGCATACCTTTCATCAACCACACCTGACCTAAATCTTCCACGTCAATGAAAAGCATTTAAGGTGTGCTTTGTTTCAACATGAAATTTAACATTCCTAATTAATTGCCCAGGTGGAGCAGTGCAGAGGTCAACACAAAATAATTGGATCATGGAGGCTTAAAACGCTGGAACTGAATAAGGATTAAGGCGTGACAATTATGCTAATGTCTGAGTTTCCTTCTCTGATAGAAAAGCACATAACCAAGTAGAAATAATTCGTTATTTTAATGATAAGGAGTTAGTTATAACAATTTCTATATATGCTGACAATGATAAAAGGAAGATGTTTGAATTTGTTTTTGTTTAAATTAAAATGTTTCCATTGTGACAAAAATAAAGAATAGGAGATAAGATGTAGAATATTTTAATCAGTGCGAAAAAGATGCTATGGCAGATCAGTCTTATTTTCATATTTTCACTTTGCTTAAGAGGAATAGGTGGCTGGTTCAGAGGTTCACATCATAAGACAGGATTTAACAACATTTAAGTGTATGTATACTTATACAACCAAATCCTTTCAGCTTTTTTCTCTTTTTTTTACAGATTATAATTTTTTTTTCAGTTGGGTTGCACAGGAACAACATCACCTGAAAGCTTTGAAACTGTTTGTGTTAAAATCTAATTCTTTTACATCACAAAAACCTGACAGTTTGAAGGACCTGTGTACAACTTTGATGTCCACACTGTGTAACAGTCAGGGAAATTATACAGGGAAGGCTGAACCTTATTTTAGTTTAATCAGATTAACTGTGATTGGTGGCAGGTGTGAACCCAAGAAAACTTGCTTATCACGCCGTTCCCCGTGCTGCACTGGGCCAATCTGACCACGTCATGGTTCTCCTGATTCCTGCTTACAGGCAGAAACTAAAGCTCTGCAAACCTGTAGTGAGGACATCAAAAATGTCGACAACTGAGGCTGTGGAGGATCTTCAGGTGTGTTTGGACTCTATTGACTGGGATGTCTTCAGGGCTGCTAGCAATAGTCTGGATAAATTCACAGAGGCTGTGACATCATACATCAGCTTCTGTGAGGACTGTTGTGTTGCATCAGAAACCAGGATGAGCTACAATAATGACAAACCCTGGTTCACAGCCAAACTCAGAAGGCTAAGCCTGGATAAGGAAGAGGCCTTCAAGAGTGGGGACATATGCAGATTCAAAGATGCAAAATACAAGTTTAGCAAGGTGGTGAAAGAGGCTAAACGACTGTATTCTGAGAAGCTGCAAAACCAGTTTTCTGCGAATGACTCTGCTTCTGTCTGGAAAGAGCTTAGGCAGATCACAAATTACAAGCCTAAAGCCCCCCTTCCCCCTGACTCCATGAACGACCGACACCTAGCCAACGACCTGAACAACTTCTACTGTCGTCAACGGGACGACAAAGGGACAGTCCTGCATCCACCCCCCACGACACCACCCAACAGATCACCTCCACCTCAGTGACAACTCTTTCTATACACGAGAGAGACTCTTCATAAGACAGAACCCCTGAAAGCTGCTGGACCAGATTCTGTCTCTCCATCCAACTTGAAGCACTGTGCTGATCAGGTGTCTCCAGTGTTCACAGACATTTTTAACACCTCACTAGCGACATGTCACGTGCCAGCCTGCTTAAAATCCTCCACTATCATCCCTGTTCCCAAGAAGCCAAGGACCACAGGACTTAATGACTTCAGACCCGTCGCTCTGACCTCTGTGGTTATGAAGTCCTTTGAGCGCCTTGTGCTTTCACACCTAAAATAAATCACCCATCCCCTCCTGGACCCCCTACAAGTTGCCTACAGAGCCAACAGGTCTGCAGACGACGCTGTCAATCTGGACCTTCACTACACCCTCCAGCACCTGGACTCTGCAGGAACTTGCGCCATGATCCTATTTGTGGATTTCAACTCTGCCTTCAACACAATCATCCCAGCTCTGCTTCAGGAGAAGCTCTCCTAGCTGAATGTGCCTGACTCCATCTGCAGGTGGATCACAGACTTCCTGTCTGACAGGAAGCAGCACGTGAAGCTGGGAAAACATGACTCTGACTCACAGCTCATCAGCACTGGTCCCCCCCAGGGCTGTGTTCTTTCTCCTCTGCTCTTCTCCCTGTACACCAACAGCTGCACCTCCAGTCTTTGCAGACGAGACCACTCTCATCGGACTTATCTCTGATGGTGACGAGTCATTCCAAAAAAAGGTAAAAAACAAAGCAACTGGACTTGTTTTCTGTAGTTGAAGACGTTTCGCTTCCTCTCCAGGAAGCTTTCTCAATTCTACAATTGGGAAGAATTGAGAAAGCTTCCTGGAGAGGAAGCATAACGTCTTCAACTACGGAAAACAAGTCCAGTTGCTTTGTTTTTTACCTTTTTTTGGAATGACAATGGATGGCTGAGAATCTTCACCAGCATGGTGACGAGTCCGCCTACAGGTGGGAGGCTGACCATCTGGTGACCTGGTGCAGGGAGAACAACCTGGAGCTCAACGCTGTAAAAACAGTGGAGATGGTTGTGGACTTCAGGAAGAACACAGCCCCAACTACCCCCATCACCCTCTGTGACTCCACCATCGACACTGTGGAGTCTTTCCGCTTCCTGGGAACTATCATCTCCCAGGACCTAAAGTGGGAGCTGAACATTAACTCCCTCACCAAGAAAGCCCAGCAGAGGATGTAATTCCTGCGGCAGCTGAAGAAATTCAACCTGCCAAGGACAATGATGGTGCAGTTCTACTCCTCCATCATTGAGTCCATCCTCACCTCCTCCATCACCATCTGGTACGCTGGTGCCACCGCTAAGGACCAGGGCAGACTGCAGCGTGTCATCAGGTCTGCAGAGAAGGTGATTGGCTGCAATCTTCCATCTCTCCAGGACCTGTACGCCTCCAGGACTCTGAGGCGTGTAGGGAAGATTGTGGCTGATCCCTCGCACCCCAGTCACAGACTATTTCAGTCACTTCTCTCTGGCAGGAGGCTGCGGTCCATCAGGACCAGAATCTCACAGCACAAGAACAGTTTTTTCCATCTGCTACCAGCCTTGTGAACAAGGCCAAGAGCCGCCCGTGACCTTTGACACTGCCTCTCTCCCCCGTTCAGGACTTACAAGCTTCTGCGTTACATTAACGCACAGTTTACTGAGTGTATACAGCTTCTGTATATATATCTATTCTATTTTGTCTGCACCATCAAAACCAAGTCAAATTCCTTGTAAGTGCAAACCTACTTGGCAATAAACTTGATTCTGATATTATCTGATCTAACTTAGTCATGCTCCTGCCTATGTAAGTGAATGCCCAGCAGGGGGTGAAGGGAAAACATACCAGACAAATGCTCAAATCCTGCCAGGTGGATTTAAAATGATTCATATTTTATTTTAGTTGGTTAGAAACCTAAACATAAGAGGCTAACCTAATTCACTTGAGATCAAGTTTCTGTAATCAAAGCTGAACATATTTCAAGGAGGCGTGTATGACCTCCTTTAAAGTGAAACTATCAACTAGAAAAAACTTGGTCTAAGGTCTAAAACAATACACATTTCAATATACACTTGGAATAACAAAGCAACTTTCTCATCTTCATCTTTGTGTTTTGACTTGGCTCATGCATACTGACTGAAGCTACATTTTGTTTTTTTAAATAAATGTTAGGTTTTTGAGAGACTTTAATCGGAAAGATTTTCTTGTGCATTTTGGGATTGATAAATATATAGATATTAGCTGGGATATTTGTTCTATAATTTATATAGAATACAGAACTTTTCTATGAAGGTTTGATCTTTTGTATATATTATGTACTTCATAGGTGTGCAAGTGTGTTTGCAATGAAACCGCGCTGTTGATTGAGTTTTAGCTGGTTTGAGGTTTTACAAACACCTCCATCTCTCATCCTTCTCACTGTAATGTGGATTTCCTGTTGACTCTGTAACATTATCTTTTTGGTGACTTAACCAAGACAAGTCTTGGGTTTACAATAGGTGGCAGGAATTAATTTTTTTCCAACATGTTCCCATACAAAAGGAGTTTATTACTATAAAGTGCAAAATTCCTGGAGGTCAAAATATGCTGAATAATCACTGCTTCGCCTTCATTGTGCGTGCAGAAGGTAAGATAATTACCTTATTAAAAGGATGGTTTTGCTTTTGTTTTACTATGCATGCGTGTTTAATCAAGGGTTATGAGTCAACTAAAGCAGTCATTAACCCAAATATCATATGTATGACTAACTCAGTTGATCTTGTACATCTTGTATATTTCCTCTAATTTGTTTGTGTCAGTAGCATTTGCAACAGTGATGCTAAGGGTTGAAAATGTTGAAGGACGAGTTCCCAAACAATGAACTGACAATCATATTAATAGGAATGAAACCCAAATCTAGGGCAGCTAAATAATGTTCAACAACTAGATACACCTACAGTTATTCAGGTCCTTGTTAACATGGGGAGGGTATCAGTCAGTCAAATTGCACCAGCTAAAATTATTAAGGGAATGAGGTGTAATGAAGGCAACTTGCAGAAGTTCAAACTGAGCACTAAGAATGAAATTTACAATGTGACTGTCATAAACTAGGCAAGTTAAATACAAGATATCCAGCAGCTGATTTACAAAAACCAGGCAAAATGAATGATTGTACAAGCAAGCACCTCAGAGTAGCTAAAATGTGTGCAAATGGCCATAAGCGTCTGAGTGACAGTGTAAATGATTCTTGATCAGATCAAGAACCAGTCAAACCATTATCATGTTTGTAAACACTTAATGAGTTTGTTCGGAGCAGCAGAGACTATAAAGTCTAACAGCAGCTGGGATGAAGGACCTGTGGAAGTGCTCCTCTAACCATAGAGGATGCAGCAGTCTGTCACTGAATGAGCTTCTCTCCATGCATGGAGTGGGAGACATTGTCTATCAATGATGTTATTTTTCTTAGTCCTTTTTTCCCCCACTACCTGCACTGGGCATCCCAAAACAGAATTGGCCCTCCTAATGAGCGTATCTAGCCACTTCCTCTCAGAAATGCAACATTTAAAGATAAGCTGCTGCCCCAACATACCACACCGTTGAAGATGGTTGATGCCTCCACAGAACCAGAAAAGGTCCCCAGGAGCGCCCCTTGGAATTCAAAAGACATCGGCAGGTAGAGTATGCCCTCAGAGAGCCTCTAGTCCTGTCTGTTAAGGTAAATGGTAAATTATCAAGTCTGACAACCCACGAGACACACACACACACATATATTACCATTGTACAATATACCATATATGACAATAAACATATTATATGACTGGCAAGTGCAGTGTCGGATACATACAGCGACACACACTTGCTGTTTTTAATAGCATCAGTAGATTACTGTAATTTATGGTAAAAAATAGGCACATCACATTGCATATTCAGTATGACATCTGTGAAGTCTATAAATCATGTAATATAATATGGAGATAATTTCCTGCCAAAACGTTGTAAGCAAAAAAATGTGTTGCACACAAATAAAACCTGTTTTGCACACAAAATGATATGTCTCACACACAAAAAATTGTTTTGCAAACTGTTCGCCAACCTTGCACTCAAAATATCATTTATAAGTTTTCCTCGAGTACAAAACGGTCTGTGCTTGCACAAAACAGCCTCTGCTCGCACAAAACAGCCTCTGCTCGAGTACGAAACAATCCCACCACCGCTGCGGTAAATTTGTGCCAAAAGTCACGTGATGCATTGAGTTGTTGTTCAGACTTCCCGACAGCAGGGAGCGCACCCAAAAAAACTGAAATGCGCCGGTTTGGCTGAGGAAGAAAGACGTGACACCATAGCTCAGTGCAGCTAACAGCATTAGCACCCCACAGGTAACTTTCAAAACTTTCCCGGTGAAAAAGTAACAGCTCACTGATAGATCATGTAAGATTTTAGTTAAAGGCCCTGTTTAGTTTTATCTCTGATCTAAAAATGCTGTGTAACGGACTTTTGAAAAATAATGTATTTAGACTATGATTTGATCTTTACTCTCCTTTCAGAATTAAACGTCTTTGGAGACGTGTGGTGCGCAGGAACTAACATACACAACAATGTGCTGCACTCAGGAGAGGACAACAATTCGCTTGAGCTGTCAAACATGTTAGATAACTTCTGTTGTCACCATTTATTTGTCCCAAGACTACAACTAAGTTTTCACACCATCAGCAGTGGCTGAGATGACCATTCACTCAGAACTGAGAGGAATCTAACACTCAGTCAGTTATGGAAGATGGGAAGCATCCAGCATGCTGTGGTAGAACCAGAAATCACAGAGGTAAGAAGGATTTTTTTGTGCTGGCTATTATACAGTTTCTCACATTAATGCGTATATTTCAAACCAGAAATGAATTTATCTGATAATTTATCTGATCACTCCAATACAACAAAACATTGAGTACATCAGAGAGGTGGCACTGAAACTGGTTTCTTTGAAATCTGTTTATTATGGTCCTTCAAAATAATTAATGGATTTTGGAGTCATTTGCTTTTCCATCCTTAGCTTCATAAATTTAATTATATTCAGTAAGTTGTAGCAACAGAATCACGGCCTCTTTTTGATTCTCTATATATCTTTCTTGCAGGGACTCTGCCTGCCTCATATTGACTGGGACAACAGTGGACTGCTGGATGACCCACACTGTGGGGTCACTATTTCTGAAACTGGCAATGTGTTGAGCCCTGAACAACTTGGTAGCACTGAGGGCAGCCATGGATGCACTGGGACATTCTGAATCGCACGGCTCAAAATATATATATATATATATATATATATATATATATATATATATATATATATATATGTTGCTACTCTCCAGTATGACCAACACTTTATGGGTTTAATCTTATTGTGGTTACCATTGTTGCAAAAGGTTTTTAAATAGTAAAATCTAGCCAGGTAAATGTAACTAAGTTAGTGCATTCACTGAATAAAAGTGTAGAACTGCTGGGATTATGATGGTAAATGTGTATGGTACTGTATAAAAATTTTGAAAATGCTGAGGTTATTGGAAAAAAGGGCACATGGAGCTGTTAATAAACCTGAGGATGCAAACAGTGTGGGAAAATTAAACAGTCCTTTATTTTCCACATTGCATAATAAACATACCCTTTCATAAAGTCTTCATTTCCAATTCTTACCAATATCAATCAAAGTGAATACACCTTTCCACAAGGATTGCTTTTATTGTTGAAATCAAGACTGAAAGAACTCCATTAATTCTCCAGGTTTTTCCCAGTAAACAATCCATGTATTACCATAAAGCGGGCTGTATAAAACAAACTGGCTGATGAAATGGATGAAGCCAAAAACAGGACTATGAAAAACAATTTCTGCATGTAAGACTGTCAGGAAATTTAGAACCTCAAACCTGGCCTTTTTTTTCCAGCCTAAACGGCTCCACTAAGAGCTATGAAGGACATGCTGCAACAGTTAGTGATCAAAGTAGTTAATACTGGGAACTAAAACGGTTACATATTAAGTTATTTTTAAACAAGCTCAAATCATCTGCCGTATGTTTAAAGATTACATAAAATTTTGAATTGTTCAAGTCTTGGTAGTCTTGTGATGGAAGTCGGCGTGTCTCAAAGCAGGTTGATGATCTGGTAGCCTTCCATCCAGCCCAGAACTTTGATGGCCTTCACCTCATCAGTGGATGCTGGAAAACAGATATGTGTTATGGATATGTAAAGGATAATACTCCTCTTAAAGAAAAAAAAAAATTACCAAGAGGAAAACAAACGTTTTAAGAAAATATCTGCCCATGTGGCCAATTCCACATGGTTTTTGCCATGGCCAAACCAATTTTATTAAGTGCACAACACATATTTGCAATTGGGCACAGATGACCTCATTTTTACGTTTAAGAAATTAAGGAGTTAGAAAGGTAGTGAGATATAATCTAGATCTGCTGCTATATGCTTAACTTGTAACATTCATATTTATGTTAGAAAACGCAATTTTTAATTAATTTCCTTACCAATTTTCAAATAATCAATATCCACTCGTTGCAATTATTTTAAATTGCTTAAGAATCCGTTTTGCACATAAGCATACATGCATTGGTTTAACAGTTTTAGGATAAATTATCATATCCAAACACCAATTTAGGTTTACACCAATAAGAACAACAGACAGTCAGTTGAAAACAACATAAAAACACATTATAATCTGTTAACAATGCATTTATCTGGGTATCCACTCAGGTACTATTTATTTGACACAACAAAGTAAAGGGAGAAGCCAACCAGTGGGGTTACATTACAAAGCAAAAGTTGTTTTAGCATGGCGTTCAACCTAAGGCTAGCTTTCATGTAATTTGCTCTAAAACGTAACATGGTCCCTTACTGTAACACAGCAGTACCTTTAACTGAAATCTTACATGTTCTATCTGCAAAGTGAGCTGTTACTTTTTCACCGGGAAAGCTTTGAAAGTTACCTGTGGGGTGCTAATGCTGTTAGCTGCACTGAGCTATGGTGTCACGTCTTTCTTCCTCAGCCAAACCGGCGCGTTTCAGTTTCTTTCGGGTGCGCCCCCTGCTGTCGGGAAGTCTGAACAACAACAACAACAACTCTTAATGCATCACGTGACTTTTGGCACAAATTTACCGCAGCTGTGGTGGGATTGTTTCGTACTCGAGCAGAGGCTGCTTTGTGCGAGCAGAGGCTGTTTTGTGCAAGCACAGACCGTTTTGTACCCGAGGAAAACTTATAAATGATATTTTGAGTGCAAGGTTGGCGAACAGTTTGCAAAACAATTTTTTGTGTGTGAAACATATCTTTTTGTGTGCAAAACAAGTTTTATTTGTGTGCAACACATTTTTTTGCTTACAACGTTTTGTCAAGAAATTATCTCCATAATATAACATATTATACAAATCCATCACAACTAAATTAGTGTGTTAATGGAGCATAATACTACTGTACTTAGATATTAAGAATAATATCACACACATGCACACATTGTCTGATGATGTGCAAAAGGGCTAAATTGATGATGTACATGTAAGATACATGTATTGATTACACTGTTATGGTAAATACATACTACATATAATTTCAAGATTTTACATCAAGACTGAATTACAAGTACATGTCTGTTAATGCTATAGTATTTTTCTATTTACAAATTGTGCATGCATGATGCCATATACTTTTATGCTGTGTCTGTGCATTAGCCTTTAAATCTGACATATATTTACAATATAGCTAAATTAATGAACCAATTTAATCACTTCACAGAGCTTCAGTTTCTACACGGGCAAAATCACATAAACTTGCAAAATAGCTGGCAACATCAAATTCATATTTTGTTTTATGCACATAGTAACAACAAGAAATGGACAATTACACTTCAATGTTCAAAAATTCCCATGGAAACTCCTAATGACAAAAGAGCACTCATGGTTAACAAATGCTCTCATTGTACAAAATGCAAATGCCATTACAAGATGTACCTACTGCCATACACATTCAAGTGTACATGTATATCTATACATTACATACACAGTGTGTGTATGCAAACACACACACACACACACACACACACACACACACACACACACACACACACACACACAAATGTATGCCTTTATTAATATTGCAAGTAACTACACGTCGGCATGTTTATGCTGTGACTCCATGAGAGCACCAAGGTGGTGGCAAATGACTTCAGGTTTTCAGCCAATCGGATATCCAGAGAATAAATAGAGATCAGTGGTAGCCCCAGCTGCCCTGGGGCAGACTGACATAAGGGAGGCTGCTATGCATTGGTGTCACCGGGCCCTCTGGCACCCCTGTGTTGTCCAAGGACACAACAAGGATCTGTGCTTGGCCTATGTCTATTTTCCCTTTATCTGCTGCTGTTTGGTCTTCTTTTATGTTCTGTTAATGTAACCTTTCATTGTTGTGTAATGATTTGCAGCTTTATGTGCATTTAACCACTGGTAACTGGGTTGACTTGTTGAAAATCTGCTTGTTTGCCATTAGGGGCTGGTTATCCAATAATTTCCTGCTTCTTAATGCTGACAATACAGATTTAATGGTCATCGGACCTGAAAAACGTCCATATTTCATCTTGAATATTGAAGACAATATCATAAAATGTGGGGACAAGGTAAAGAACTTGGGAGTGTGCTTTGATCTGGACCACACAAACGCAAGCAGAAAAAGAGCTTATCAAGAGGGAGTAAAAAACAGCTGGGACTGAGTGAAAGGAGAGCAATAAGTTGAATGATAAACAGCTGAAACTAATGAGAACTAAAGAGCTGGGATGAGCAGGGAAATGAACAAGAAAAACAGAGGAGATCTAACGATCTAAACAAACCCCCTAAATAATCGACCTTCAAAGATTGAACTAAAATGACAATGCTAGAGAAAATATAGGCATAGGATCATTTACCAAGAAACTTCTAAGAAACTTTAAGAACCAGTCAAACATGTATGCAAGAGATGATCAAATCATGGTAAGACTGTTTGATGTGATTGTAGGAAGAACAACAACCTTTAAGTTTGTACAAACTTAATGACTTGAAGATAAGTCATTTATTTCTGTTCTTTTCCCCCCACAAGCTTTTTCTATTTCACAACAATACCTAGTTTAACCTGAAACACAGGGTGAGGAAGAGTGAGCTGGAAGGAGCTTTTCCAGGTAAAACCTGGATGTTGGCTCAGTTGTAATGGAGTCATATTCCAGGTAATCTTCAAAACAACAAAGCCAGCTTGGCTTTTTTTCTAATGCGGAACAATGTTTAATTACCAACATTGATAAACTGAACCTTCTTTCTTTTCAACTTGAAACAATTTGCAGTAAGTGCAGCAGCTGTGCACGAACCGGGAAGTCTCAGTATTGTAGTTGTATATGAGGGTGGTGGGAATTCTCCCTTGTATTCATGAAAGTACAATTGTGAACACAATATTCAGCTTTAGAGGAGTTAGAAGATCACATTCATAATCATTGTTCTTGTTTATTGTCTGCTAGAAACCATGACTCTTTATTTAACACATTCTTACCCCCTACTCGTCATACATTGATGCTTGGTCAGGTTCCCTGCACGGGGTACCCCCTTCTCATCTTTATTTGATGTGCAGGGTGCCCTCGTAGAATATTATAGCAACGCAGTCTACATTAAACATTTAAGCAAAACATCTGTATTTACATGCATTTAAACACATTTCTAGCAAAACGTATGTACATTGTTTTCATAATCTTCGTTCAGGGAGGATAGACAATATTTCATTCATTAGTTTAGGCCAATATCTTAAAGAGTTCCATCTCAGACAGACGGGAGGAAGTGACGTTTCCTACCTACGTCACCGAGTTGCTACGAGATTTCAGCCCTCAGCGAATAACCTTTAAGCAAAACATCGGCAGTTATATGCATTTTAATGACAACTACAGCGAAATGTATGCATGATATATTTATAGTCTTCGTTCAGGGAAGGGAGACAACTTTTCCTTCAATAGTTCAACTGAGGATTTTTCAGTACGTTCTCAGAAAGACGTGACAGCTATGTTGTTATGCTCGTTGCCATTGCCAACAACGTGACCACGTACATCCCCCCGTGCACTGACTTCCGCGATCATAAAAAAACAATATTTAATGAAAACATCACAGTTCTATGCATTTTTATGACATATCTAGTGAAAAGTAAGCATAATATAGTTATAATCTTCATTCAGGGAAGGTAGACAATCTTTCCTTTATTAGTTCTGCCAAAGGTTTCACTGTCACGTGTTCTACCGCGTGTGAGTTGACAAAAAGCAGGCTGCGTTCCAATTACTCTCAACTTATTCAGCCTCGCCTACTTTTTCATCAGCAGCACTTCTGCTTTGTCTTAGCACTTCTAAAAAAAGCTCTAAAGGGAACGAGTCTGCCTCATCAAAGGGCTCAAGTCTCCCAATGACCATGAGACATGCATTTGCCTGACTTCACACGCATTGCATTCCTCACACAGAAAAATAAAGCCCATAATGAATGGGCTGCAGATGATCAGTTTACAGCACTGTCTATTCAGAGCTCAGTCTAAACCCCGCCTTCTGCATGGCTGTTTCAGCTTTTTTCACAGCTCGTGGGCATATGTAATTCCTGTAGCAATTCGTGTTAAGAGTTGCAAGGAAGAGCTGGAAAAGCGCCAATCAGTTTAATAAAATTGTTAAATTTTAGCCCTGTGACTGTTGATCTGTACAGGATGTAGTCTACCCCACATCTCGCTCATTAATAATAATAATAATAATAATATTATCATTATTACTACATTATATATATATAAATACAGAGCATTGTTTGAGTTAATTGGACCCCGGGCCAAGACACAAAAATCAGGAAATCTGGTCTCCCTGTGTTGGTGACAGTGGGGCAGACTATGGGATGATCCTGGATTGTTTAGTTAATAAGCAGTAGCGTAATCTCTAATCCCTGTATTATGGTTTGCTACGCTTAGTAGTAAAGGTTAGGGAACTAAGAAGCCCAGCTTTTTTTCAGCACACTACTGTGAAAATTGTCATGCCATGCCTCGTTCTAAAAGCTTAAATCCTACAAATTCCAGGCACTTAATTGATTTTAAAAGCTGTAATTTTACTTCAGCACAAAAGATGAAACCAAAGCTAGAACTATTTTTTTCCCTCCCAGTGTCCTGTCTAGCAATGTGGCAATAAGAATTGATGTCTTAATGCCAAATAGAGCTTGACAGATTTTACTTTCACAAGTGGAGCAATCAGCTTTCGCCATAGTGCTCCGCTTGATTTATGCATGTAAATAGTTTTATTGTGATTCCTGTGGGGAGAATTTCAAATTATGTGGACACTACAATGGGAAAGTAGGAGAGTAAAGGAAGAACAAGAAGAGAAAAAAAGAAAGAGAAGAGGTGAAAGAAAGAAGAGATAAAAGGGCAATAATGATAAAACATCTTCCGTCTGCTTCATCACCTGAAAAGAGATGTAAAAAGAACAGCACAACAAACGGACATAGTGTAACATAGAGTAACACCTTGATACCATTGCTAAATCATATGTAATATTATTTAAGCTGACATGTGTAAAGTGATACATGAGAAAATAAAGTGAAAAAATAAATAAATAAATAAATTATGGGCTTTCTGTATATAAGTGAACACTTAGAACCTGAAACCCAGCACCTGTGGGTGTTTGTGAGAGTGCACTTGTGTATGTGAAATTTATCCAGAAGAAAATTGCTCAACAGTGGTTGTAAAAAACCAAAGGCCCGCCTTCCCCGAGCACCGAGGCAGGCGCCAAGGGACCCATAACCCTGGACTCCCAAAGGGGCCCCCAAAGCAGGGCGCCCAAGAGGGGCCAACACAGGAAATCTGCTTCGTCCTGCACCTTACCCTAGCAGCCCCTCCCCCCCACCCCTTTTTGGGGAGAGCAGAGGCGTCAGCCCCAGTCCCGGCAAGCTGCCCGAGCCCCACAGCAACCCCCCGCCAAGACCCTCTGTGCCGCAGAACGGAGGGTTGGAAAAGACCCTAATTCTCCCTACGCCTGCTCAGATGTTGTGTTGTAGCATGTGGTTCTCAAGTGTGTTTAAAACTGGGAGCACCGAAGGGGGTGCCCAGCACAGTCCACCCCCCCTCCGGAAGGTAGCTGGTGCCAGCGTGCCCCCTCCAAGCAACTGCCCAGAACCCTCAATGTCTAAATGCGAGAGGGGGTGGAGGGAGCCGTGGCTCACACAACATACAAGAGCCTACAGCAGTCCCAGGGAGCCAGCTCCCCTACTGACTCCAATAGGCATTACCGCTCCCCGAAAGCCCACCCGGAGAGGGGCCCGCAAGCCAACCACCCAACATGACCAACGCCTCCACCCCCTCCCCCCCAGCCCACCCACCAAGCCTCCTGGCTTTCCTCCAAAAAAAATATAGATAAATATTAAGAGGGGGGACCCTGGCTAGCCAGCCCACACGAGCCATCCACAACCCCACCCCCCAGGCAAAACCCTCACCGGGAGATGGCATGGACCAGGACTGAGACAGGGGGCCGGACACAAAGCCCACCAAAACGTCCACATCCACACACACCCCCTACCCCCCACTCGTAGATGTAATCCCTCCCCAACACTAACATTGAAACAACTCACATACAACAATAGACATCCAGGCTGGGTTAGTTCCTACTCCCCCTCCCCTCCACCCACTAGCAGAGTACCGCTTGCGGAACTCCCCAAGGCTGCGGTAGGCCGCCCGTAGGCCTACCAAGCCCCTCCCAGATGGGCGTAGCAGACCCCGGGGTCAGACCCACCAGGCGCCCCACTCCGAGTGCCCCAGCGCAGTGGCTGGATAGGGACCCCCTATCCAGCCACTGCGCCCTGCAGGACGCAACCCACCGCCCCCCATTCCACTAAGTGATGATGCTGATCACAGGAGCCCAAAGAGATCGATCAGATGTGGATGCAGATGCTGTCTCAAGATTAATATGATCCAACAAAAGATCTCTATACTGATTGATACTGAGATTTTCCTTACTTTTCCAATTCATGAGGATAGTTTTCTTTGCGATACATAATGCAGTGAAAACTATGCAAACTATTTTTTTCCCAGAGGGCTTTCCTCAAAGTTACCCAGCAAGCAAACTGATGGGGAAGGTGAAATTTTACAACTCAGGCACTTTGATAAGTCCTTAAATATCTGTGCCCAGAACCTCTGGACTGGTGTGCATAACCATAACGCATGGATATAATTATCGGGACGATTGCCTATGCAGTGTGGACAGATATTAGATGCAAAACCCATCTTGAATAATCTTTGTACTGTGTAGTGTACTCTATGAAGGATTTTGTATTGTATTAATTGTAAATTGGTATTTTTAGTCAGTTTGAAAGTTCTTAGACATATCTGAGCCCAGATGTTTTGTTCAAAGCTGATTGATAAATCCTCTTCCCATTTCATAATAGGAAGAGATATTGAATCATCTATTTTAGTCAGTGTCCTGTATGATTTACACAGTAGTTTGGGGGTTTAAAATCTAGAAAGTCTAAGTCAAAGCTAGAACTATTAACAAAACGGCACTGGACGTTGCGAGACAAAATGGTGCTACCCATCCTTGTCATGATGCAGCCTGAAGACTGCTCTCTTTCCTGCCTCCTCCTTTCTATGCGCAGCCCTGATCAGGATCACCTATCAGGCTGTAATCAACTAATGACTGGCTCCACCTGTTTATACCCCTATAAAACTCACCTTCAGTCTGTTCCTTGTCGCCGGCTCATATTCAGTTATCAAACACCTCGCCTGTCAGTTCCAGTCCTCGTCCTTCACGTCTTGCTCCCTGTCTGTTCAGTTAAGTACCTGTTTGCTGTGCTGCTGGATTCTGCTCTTTTGTCTCCGTCTTCATGTTCTCTGGTCTACACTCCTGGTTCTGCAGCAGCCCAGCTCCTCCGACTCCTGACAATCATCTCCGCTCCATTCCTGTCAGCCAGCCCCTTCACCCCTCAACTCCCGTCTGGTAACTGTCTCTGGTTCTCATCATCCATCATCCACTGTTTGCAATAAACTCTCAAAAAACAGCTCTGTGTGTGTGTGTGTGTGCTGTGTCTGGGTTCATCCAAGACAGATCATGACAATCCCGACTTCCTGAATAAGGTCAATAGAGGGAAATGCAACATTTAAAGACAGGACCTGCAATTCATCACATTTTGATGACATTTCTACCAAAAGAATACATAATGTTTTCACATTAGTCTTTGAAGAAGTGTAGATAATAATTCTATAGTGGTTTTTCCAACCCTAACCACTTTCAGTGGATGCTGCTATGTTTTTGTTTTTTTTTGTGGTGTGTCAACTTGTGACTCTGAGGGAACCTGACCAAGTGTCAATACTCTCACGCCACATTTTTAGGTACACCTTGTTTTTGTTATTCAGAGCTGTTCAATGTGATTTAAGTCTGTTGTCTGGATGTCATAAACTGCTTGTCTTTCTGTATTGTGTAATGTTTTACAATGTATATATATATATATATATATATATATATATATATATATATATATATATATATATATATATATATATATGTGTGTATGTATATGTAGGTACGTACATACATAAAGCCTGGTGACCTGTCCAGGGCGTACCCCACCTCTCGCCCATTGAATGCTGGAGATAGGCACCAGCACCTCTCATGACCCTTACAGGGATAAGCATGACGGAAAGTGCGTGTGTGTGTGTTTTTTTGTTTTGCTCTACAATCACCCAATGGTGTCATGAGCGTTCAACATCAGCGTATAACATTAATAAAGCTCATTAATGTTGATTAATGGTATTCTGTGTATCTTAAGAGAAAGCTACTAAGCTAGTTACCTTGCTGTTAGCTACATGCACGTTCCTTCCTAGCTTCCTCTTGCTGGTTGCTCTACTAGTTTTTATATATCCAGTTTGCTTCCGTTCATTGCAGCTCTGCTGCTGTCACCGTATACTTTGAAAATGGTGGAGAGTTGCAAGAAGCAAATTGTCTTATAAGTTTATCAGGAGAAGAGGAAGGCCTCAGAAGAAAGAAATGAGACCAGAGTATATATATGTGGTGAGTCAGACTCAGGAGTTGAAATTGTGAGCATTGGGGGCATTGAATGGTAGTGTTTTGTTACTGCTTGGCAGTACCAACATCGAGCATTGCTGATCCAGCACCTCAATTCAGCAACTGAAACTGCTACAACAAACATTGTGGTTGATTAGCCACAATAATGTTTGTTGTCTGTTTAACAGATGTAATTTCAGGATGAAATTCTTCTTTAGAGGTTGGCTTGATTAGTTAAAGCTATATCCCTTGCATTATTACTAATTACTAATACCAACTGGAGACCCCCAGGTCAAAATGGGAGTCACCTCCCAAGGTAGTGGAGAACGACAGAGCTAAGGTTCAGTGGGACTTCCACATATAAACAGACAAAATGGTAATGGCCAACCAAACGGACATTGTGATCACTGACAAGCAGCAGAGGACAACCGTTATGATCAATGTTGCCATCCGGAGTGATGGAAACATCAGGAAAAAAGAGCACGAGAAACTAAAGAAATTCCAGGGGCTCAGGGAAGAACTAGAAAGAGCCTGGAAGGTGACAAAAGTAGTGCCTGTGGTCATCGGAGAACTTGGGGTAGTAACCCCTACTCTGGAGAAGTGGCTCCAACAGATCCCTAGATAACATCAGACATCTCAGTCCAGAAGAGTGCAGTTTTAGGAACAGCAAAGATCCTAAGAAGAACCCTCAAGCTCCCAGACCTCTGGTAGAGGACCTGAGCTTGAGAGATGGAGAACCACCCACCCTGCTCAGGAGTATGAGGGGTGGGTTTAGGGGTAGGGTTAGGGACAGACCATTGAAAGGTTTGAAAAGGTTTTTAGGTGTTTGTTTATTTATTTAAGAGTAAATGTGCAAAAGGGGACATGGAAACACATTTGTGGAAAGAGTTCTGACATAGTGAACATTTACCTCACACGACTGTTTCTGCTGCCGTCTTCCTGGATATTCTCATAACACTAGAAATCATGGCTGGAAGCAACAACAGGCACATTTGGACAGACAAAGAGACTCAAGCGTTTCTTAGTCTTGTCCATGACAAAACTGTTAAATTAATGTTGGATGGAAAACAGCAAGGTAATGCCACAGTGTATCAGGATTTGCAATCTGAAATGTTTGCTAAGGAACTTGATGAGGTCACACTAACCCTGACATTAGATGTTCCATCACCTGGTTCTCTTGCTACAAACTACTAGATGAAAATTCAACTAATTCACATTTCTTTTTTTTTTGCAACATTTTAAAAGTTCACTCAAAATCTGATTGAGAATTGGATGAAAACAAGGCTAGTGAGCACCTCCAGAGCCTGAGCCTCAGGAGGAGTCCCTCCTCCAGTGTTGTAGTACTCGAGTCCGAGACTCGAACTCGAGTCCGAGTCATTAGCTAAATTTAGAGACTCGTGACTTGACTTGGACTTGAGCACTGATGACTCGAACTTGGACTCGGACTCCTACATTCAGATCATTCTGACTCGGAAATTGAGAAAAAGACTTGACTCATTAGGCTATAATTTTAATATGTCATTAGAATATTATTTGGTGTATGATTTTAATATCTAAATGGCGCAACCGCGCACGTGACCTCACCATCTCATGAGCAACGCCCCTTACCGCTAAGGTTGGGCAAACAGTGTAAGAGCGCACGTAGCAACCAGCCATTACACATGCAACAGATACAACGATCTGACCGACTTTACCGCTGTTAAACTTTCACAAGAGGATGTCCAGGCACCCATTTTACTGATAGAACTGTGGAACAACATACCAACGTTCAGCTCAAACGATGGCTTGAGTGTCGAGGTCTTAGAAAGACAGGAAAACGGGCCGAGTTGATAGAAAGGTACGTCGATGTTTTTCTCCTGCTCGGCGTTCATGTTGTCAGCGGCCGTTTTTTTTTCTGTTTGTAGTCACCGTCCAGGAATCGGTATAAATTTTCCGGCCCGCCGAATAATTTAGTCCGGTCCGGTGGCCAAATGCATTATCATTATCCAACGGCTGTATCTCCTTGCTGCATCTGCACCAGATTTATTGTGAGTCATGAGGGAACGCTGCCGAACGCGTTTGTGGGAATCGCCCGGTGGACGGGCGAGGAAAATGCGTGACAGCATCTGCGGCCACCGCCGGCCGGCCGGAGCTGCGGCGGTGCGCGAACCCCGCCCGCCGGCCGGCACAGCACCAGTGGCCAATAGGCCGGAGCGCGCTTGGCGGCGAGGGCCGATCGACGCCGCTTGCGGCTTTAACATCCTTCATATGCGGCCTATCAGCGTACCTCGAATCGCTGTTGCACGTTCCATAACAACAATGTTTAAAAACCGTGGTTAGGAGACGTCTTAGACTTGGAAAAAGCAGTCGTTTTACCGAGTAAAACCAAGGGTAACTACAGCGAAAGAGTGGAGGAAAACGCATATTTGCACTACCTGTATGTGATATGACGTCACGTTCTAAAAATAGCTCGCTAGCGGAACGCCATTATTAGTGCAATGGAATGTTACTGCTTCATGTCATACATCACACGTCACGGCATGTTCCTACAACGTACTTGGATCAATAGTGACTCGACTCGGACTTGACTCGGATGAGTAGTGGACTTGACTCGGACTCGACTCTGATGTTTTTTTTAATGACTTGGACTTGACTCGGACTTGAACACTGGAGACTCGAACCTGGACTCGGACTCGAGGCATAGTGACTTGACTACAACACTGCCCTCCTCCATGGTTTTTATAGGATACTAGGCTTTTCAGGGATTTGATGTTGTCTCAGTCAGTGTATGCTTTTGAAAACCTCGCTGAAAACTCACTAGAGCACCTTCAATATATGTTGGTTTGGATAGATCTGTAACACTGACCCAGGCATCTGAAACCTGTGAAACTCAGCCACATGGGTCTCTTTGGCCCCTCCTCCATGGTTTTTAAAACCAGATAAACGGAGTTGTAGACCAATACTTAATATTTAGTTAGCCAACCAAACATTTAGCACCACATTAAATATTCAATTAAAAACTAAATGTTTAGGTCCAAGATAAATATATAGTTACCAGCAAGCTAAAGCTTTAGTGAGAAAGCAAAATATTTCGCTCCAAATTAAACATTTGGGTGTGAGTTAAATATTTAGTTTGCAAATACAATATTTGGTTTTAAAATAAAATGTTTAGATTAAAAAATATTTAGTTTGTAAACTAAATATTTAGCTTGCTGAATGTATACATTTATGAATGACAAGATGAAAATATGACTTTGAAAATTTAACCAATTTTTCTCTTATGACACAATATTGCTGTAGTTTTTGTCTGAGTAACTTTACAAACGGGACCCCATATATTTATTCATTTATATGTTTTAGCTCTAGACAAATTTTGTGTCGTAGCAATTTTTTCAATTCAAAAAGTGTCTCTTTGAATTGCTGGCTTTTAACCTGAACCTTTCTGTCGATTTCTTTGTTCTCTATCCCCCTCTGGTGGCTGAAGACAAAATCTTAACCTTCCTATTCAGTCTCAGTTTAATGAAAGATATCCATCCATCAATCCATTTTCTGACCCGCTTAATCCCTCATGGGGTCGCGAGGGTTGCTGGTGCCTATCTCCAGCGTTCACTGGGCAGGAGGCAGGTTACACCCTGAACAGGTTGCCAGCCTGTCGCAGGGCTAATGAAAGATATGATGACAGATATTTATTTCAACGGCATAGTAAAGATTATATGGAGAAATATTATGTCTTCTAAAAGTTGTTTACGTACTACTAATATAGCGAATCAACAAAATCCAATGATAAGCTGGAAAACAAATAAATTCAAAATACACTGAGTAAGAACAGGGGGGATTTTTTTGTGTGAGAACTTATGTTTCTGTTTACTGTCATGTTAAGAAAGATTATTTTTACACGCTAGTTCAGAAGTGTAAGACTCGTGTTTGATCTGGTAAGAAAACGGAGCAAGGAGAGAATCCTTTTTTCCCCACAGCTGCAGCCGGTTTGCTTATTATCCTCCCCTGCTTTGGCAACGCAGTTTACTCCTGCCAGTATTCTGGCAACTACTTTTCTTCAACTGCCTGTTTGTCTAATTGTGTTCCCGGTTTATGTTTGTATTTTCTTTACAGATCCAGTTGATTGTGTGTTTGTTGGACTGATCACAATCTGAAAGTGTTTGCTTCAGTTTAAGCTTTGCTGCATTGGTGGTCAACCTGCCTGGCATATATTCTTGTTTTTCCTATCTTTGAGTCCTCATCAAAACCCAGAATCAAAATCTACATTACTGCCAATTAACACAACCCCTGTATTTACAACTACAGTCAGGGAGTATTAATATTTGAGTATTATTGTGTAGCCTAAATAGTCAGATTTATCAAAACTTAACCACATCCCTCTTTTAAATGAGATAGAAGATTATCTTGCCTGGTGGAAATCTCTGCACCGGGCGTCCCCCTTTTTGGCCATCTGACCTGGGATCGGGGTATGGAGTTAGGGCTAGAGTATGGACCGGGTAGGTCGGGCTATGAGGACTGTTGGGTTTGGATGGTTCCCCCCATCCTGATGATAGAGTTCATCTCTCAAGGCTGGAGACAGGATACCCCTGTGGGTTGCCGGTACCTAGACCTGGAAGAATAGGATGTGTGAGGTGAGTGCCAGTGTGTGTACAGCGTCCTCTTTTCTTGTGGGTAAGAGTTTATGCTTTTGGGGGCACTAGGGTGGGAACGTGTGAATGAGACTTTGTACCTGGTTTTCTGTTTGTCTTTTTGTCAGATTGGCTTTTGGACTACTCCCTCTCCTGGGACATCTCAGGTGTCCTCTATGTGTGAAGCCCACCCCTCCCCACCCTGCTCCCTTTCATTGGCTGGTGCCTTGACCCGCTGGTGCATTGGTAGTTCTCTGTATCCAGGGCCTGGTCCACGTGACTTTGTCGGGGCCCCGCCAGGGGCGGTATACCCCAGGGCCTCGGGTCTCTGGGTCCATAGCTGGATCCACTCCAGCGTAGCTGGTTGCCCGCGGAGCCCACGGGCTCTTCAGCACTGTGGCTTTTGATTTTTTTTTTTTTACGGGGCTCCTCTCTGTTCTTCCAAGGGATGTGAGATGGTATCCCAGTGTTGGTCTGTCTTGGGCCTCTTAGCTGTGGGAATCCTTTTGGACATCTGGGGTTCTGGTTTCCCCGGCGTCTGCCTCGGTGCTTTGGGGGTGGGGGGATGGGGGTCTCTGGTTGTTTGTACCTGTAAAATTTTTATGGTTGGTGTTGCTGTTCTTTTTATATCTCTCTCTTTAGGTGTAAAATCAGGGTAAGCGGATCCTATCTTGTTCTCTCCTTTCCTCTCCCATTTTTGTCACCTTTTCTCCCTTTTAGCATTTTCTCATCTTTTTCTCTTCCTTTTTTTCTTCTACCTTGCCCTTTTTGTGTCCATTGAATGTCAAATAGTGCCAAAATAAAACCTAATAAAGCTATTTGCATATATGAATCAAGCAGAGCACTACGTCAAGAGCAGTAATGTTCCACTTATGAAAGTAAATATGTTGGGCTCTCTTTGGCATTAAGACATCAATTCTTAATGCTGCACTGCCAGACAGGAGGATAAAAAACACAGAATTATGACAGAGAGGAATGAACTGACTCCATCTGGCAAAACTCTGATCCTTAAGAGGATTCTGCAAGAGGTTGGATTACCTTCTGCTATTCTGCAGTAAGAAGCGTCATCTAGTGTGTCTGGGATGTCAGTCGGCTCATTAAAATGTATCTATAAAAAGGCTAAAAAATTTAACTGGATATGACCTTGTTGGAGAAATATGAATGTAATCATTTTATTTCTATCAAGTTACAGGCATTTGGTTTGTTTTAAGAGTTTGCTTTCAGGAAGGTTCTGTTGTTTTTAACCTTAGACAGGGAGAACAAATAGTTCTCCCAGATAAGGAAGTTTCCCTTATCCAGCTGTGAATGAAGCTGGTGACTGATCATCACCCGCAATAAAACTTGCTCCCTTCTTTGTTTTCAACCCCCATGTTGTAAACTCCTGAATCCTCCTGACCCTTCTTTGATGCTTGACAATAAAGGCAGGAGGACAGAGGCAGACCGGCACAGATGATCCCAGACTGTTAGGGAGTAAAAGTTATCCGTTTGGGTTTATCCTCTGTCCTCTCATATAGAACAGTCTAAACTTGTGTTGTGTGGTTTTCGTTCTAGGCTAAAAGGGGTTAGTTATGATAACCCTATCAGACCTTAAAATATTTATGTCAGTGAAAGATGGTAGATCACTTAATAAACTCCAGTCAATTATGAAAAACCATCCTCACCTCTTGACCAGCCTGTGGTGACACAGCAGGGCTTTTCCTTCAACAGACATACTCTGCTGTCAGCGGGGAACATTTTCAGAAATTATTCTTGACACCTGCAATCTCTATGGATGCCAGCTCATCTCAAGCAGATACCTAGAATGATCCTGAAATGTGCATATGTCACTTTCCATGCAAAAGCTGGAATCTATAAAGAGAAAAAAAACTTGTTAGGAAAATGTGTGGTCCTCACGGCATCTTTGACCCAGGCATACACTTATTTTGGAGACAGGGGGAATTGGCAATGCACATGGTAAAGTGGTGGTTTGCAGCCAGAATGCATGATGATTCCTCTCAGATTTTCAATATCGCTCCTTATCAGACTTTAATCATAGATCGACTTGATCATGATCATTCAAAACTGCAGTGTTGTTCATGCTTGCGGTGGTGACACTTAAGTATACACAAACACCATTCAAATAAATAAATAATGTCCGTGACCAAATTTAAATATCGAAAAAAAAAAAAGCCTGCACAACATTTTATCTAGGTTTTCTACTATCACATTCCACTCCCCAAAGATCACCAGGGTGACATGTAACACAGATTAACATATTATTGTAACAAGGTGTGAGGCAAATCAGTCAAACACACTTGTGCCTATTGCTGTGCAGTGGCACTGTTAGAGGACCTTGTTAATTCGGAGAATCACTGGCTAATATGCTGCTTCAGACTCCAAGCATCACAATCTGCTATAACCCAAAGGTGACAGTCGCAACAACCCCCACCCCCAAGTTTCAGTGGTCCAAATCCCAGACCACAGAGAAGCTGCGTGCTCACTCTGCAGCACTCCGCTGAGCATCCCATCAGTTTCTAAAAACTGCGTCTTGCATTTTTTTTGATGGGGACGGGGGGTTGTTGGGGGGTTGAGACCCCCTGGTCCCCCTCCCTCCTCAGATTATGGATCTGAGCTTCAGTGGAATTTCCACATGGTGCTCGGTGTGAGTCTTTCATCCAGGCCTTTAAAATTGCAATTGTGTTTACTTTTTAACACATATTTTTTTTATGTTAGTAACATCTGTGTTTTTGGCTCTGATTTACTCATTTACAAATGTGATCTCCGTGATTACAACGTCACTGTTACTACCTGACTCAGAGGCCATAACAAAAAGGGAGACACACCATGTATACAAGACAAGATGCACAACAAAACACAGCTGCCCCATCTGTAAAGAAGTGCCAGTTTAAATACCAAATCAACCTCTGGGATGTCACAATTTTAAAAAGCAAACTTAACAGTTCTGAGTATTGTAAGACAAACATTTTATAATTTTTTTACATGGACAAGCTAATGGACATGTTATTCGAGTGCATGGTGGAGGATGATTTCCCACATGTGGTAACAAAATAGTTGTTATTGAATCACTCTGCCTAGTTTTACAGGCCAGATAAAGAGGAGGCTGTGAGCAGGCACAACTCAAGATTTTTCAAGAACGCTTAAGGTGAGCAAAACACCAGAAGATAAAAGATATTCTGTAGTTATTCAGAATTTTCTAACCTTCTAACTTAATAATAGTATAGTTATATTGTATAAAACTATATTGGCAGTATGTTTAGAAAATGCTGATTAAGGTAATCATCAGTATTATTTTGTTTCAGCTTATTTGCCTATACATAATTGTAATAAAGTGAGTATAGGAGTATTATCAACTCTGCAAGTCATTGGCTGTCTTGTAGTTTACAGTTTACACCAGCAGGTGGGAGACTAGCATTTATTATTAATACATGCATCATTTTTCTTGTGACACATTATCATTGTACAATATGTATTTTTTTATAAGTAAGACAAATATTGAATATGCTATCATAAATGTAAGAACATTAAAAGTTGTAAAAGCTTATTTGAGTATAGTGTATTGTTTTTCATCACAGTTTTCTTTTGAAAAGCAACATTCATTTATTGTCTTTTATTTTCATAGACTACAGCATGCTGCAATGCACGACAATGACAATGCAAGCAGGTCACATGCTGTTACAGGCAGAAGAGAGCTTCAATACTCGATTGATGATCCAAAATACAAGCATGTAGGTTAAACTGTGAGAGCGTTTAAGACCAAAAATTACCTCATGTTGTAATTCTAACCTTAAGACATATTTCAAGTATGAAATTTTTCGTGTATACATTTTGATATTAATCTGTTGCTTGTGAAGGTTACATTGACAAGTTGATGGTTCAGCTTTTTGACCATTACCTGGAAGACTTGAAGCTGTACATTACTTCTCAGAGATACCTTCTGTCCCACAGAGTTTTTGAAAACAGACAAGAGGCAGTCTGCAGACAAAGGTCATGGTTCCTAAATAATCCATAGGGGGAAAGCCACACTCTTTCTCCAAAGGTCATAACTAGACACCACAACAAAGTGGTATGTATGTATGTATGTATGTATGTATGTATGTAGGTAGGTACAGGAGGCTGCAACCTGTTGCTCTTTGGCCTCTCCTCTGTAGTTCTTAAAAAAAACAAATAAATATTTCCAGAACAGAAGGTCACAAACCATATAAGGCTCTCTACAAACTTCAAACACACTCTTACAAAGTACCCACAATCAACACACACATCCTATATTCCCAGATCCAGGCACCAGCACCCCAGAAGAGTATCTAGCCCCCGGACCAGGGAGGTGAACCCCAACATCAAGATGGAGGGGGGGATATAACCATCTTTCAGTCTGATTTCTTAATTAGTCCCAGGCCAACTAATAACTACAGTTCTTTTGAACATTTAACCCTCAGTTTTCCTCATCCAAATTGCAAAGCAATAAAACCTCTTCTGTTTGTTGTTTTCTATCGTCCACCAGGCCCTTACTCTCACTTTTTGGATCAGTTGTCAGACTTCTTATCTGATTTGGTGATAAACACTGACAAGACTATTATAGTGGTTGATTTTAACATTCATGTTGACACAGAATGTGATAACCTTAGTGTAGCCTTTAAAGCCATCCCAGATTCAATTGGTTTTGCTTTAAAATGTGTATAAACCGACGCACTCTTGGCTCCATACTTTAGACCTTGTGCTGACATATGGCATTGATTGTGAAGAATTAACAGTATTTCCTCACAACCCTGTCCTATCTGATCATTTTTAATAACATTTGAGTTTAATCTGAGTTCTCCACCCCCAAAATAGGGTTCCATTATAGTAGATCTTTATCGGACAATGCTGCATCAAACTTTAAAGAGTCTGTCCCCCTTTTAATATCGTCAGTATTGCAGAAATACCCTGCAGATAGGAGCAATGTTGTTTCTTCCCATTCACAAATAGATGTCTTTGTTAACGGTATCACTTCATCATTGCATTCTGCATTAGACAATGTAGCTCCCTTGAAAAAAAGGTGATTATTCACAGGAATGATCACATCTGGTTTAATTCAGATCTGCATTCCTTAAAGCACAATGTTAGGAAATAGGAGAGAAAATGGCGCTTTACACACCAAGAGGAATCCTACCTAATCTGGAGGGACAGTCTATTGTTGTATAACAAGACCCTTTGCAGAGTTAGAGCAGCATATTTTTCATCATTAATTGAGGAGAACAAAAATAATCCTAGATTTCTCTTCAGTACAGTTGCCAAACTTACACAGAGTCGCAGCTCCGTTGATCCATCCATTCCCTTAGCTCTTAGCAGTAATGATTATACGGGATTCTTCATAAATAAAATTGATTCCATTAAAAATAAAATAATTGGCATCCTCCCAAACATGATTACCTTGTCCTGAGTAAGTGAGTCAGCATTGGAGGAATCTTTAGAACCTGCGCAGTGTCTGAACTGTTTAGAAGCAGTAGAGCTTTCTGAACTATCTAAAGTTTTAGCTTCATCTAAGCCTTCTACCTGTATGTTAGACCCAATCCCAACCAAATTGTTTAAGGGGGTATTCCCTTTGATCAGTGGTCCTACTTTAGACATGATTAATCTATCCTTAGTAAATGGATATGTACCACAGGCTTTTAAAGTAGCTGTTATTAAACCTTTACTTAAGAAACCATCTCTTGATCAAGATGAGTTAGTAAACTACAGATCTATATCTAATCTTTTTTTCTTATCTAAAATTCTTGAGAGAGTAGTTGCTAATCAACTATGTGAACATTTACAAAGTAATTACCTACTTGAGGAGTTTCAGTCAGGCTTCAGAGCTCATCATAGCATTGAAACAGCTCTGGTGAAGGTAGAGCACCAATGATATTCTCATGGCCTCAGATAATGGACTTGTGTCTATACTTGTCCTGTTAGATCTCAGTGCTGCATTTGACACAATTGATCACAATATTCTCCTACAAAGACTTGAGCATACTGTAGGGATTAAAGGGAAAGCATTAGGCTGGTTTAAATCTTATCTGTCAGACAGACTCCAGTTTGTTCATGTTAATAATAAATCTTCCTCAAACTCTAGGGTCACCTGTGGAGTACCACAGGGTTCAGTCCCAGTTTTGATCCGTGAGGCAGACACCCTGTCTATTTTTAAGACTAATCTTAAAACTTTCCTTTTGGACAAAGCTTATAGTTAGAGTGGCTCATGTTTCCCTGAGCTACCTCAGTTATGCTGCTATAGGCTTAAGCTACTGGAGGACATCAGGGCCTATTTTTCTCACTCTACTGATTTCTACTGTTCTCCAGTCTACTGTTCTCCAGTTTTTCATTGCATTACATTCAAATGACTGTTGTTATTTCAGCTTTTAACTTTTAGCTCTCTCTCTTTTTTCTTCATAGTAGGTACAACTGGTCTGACGTTTTGTTAACTGTGACATCATCCAGCAAAGACCGTTATTATCATCTAATATAGAACAGATTACTGGATCGATGTGTGCTTCTGTGCTTTTTTGTCTGTCTTGTTGTGTCTCTGCTCTGTCTTCTGTAACCCCCAGTCGGTCGAGGCAGATGACCGTTCATACTGAGCCCGGTTCAGCTGGAGGTTTTTCTTCCCGTTAATGGGTGTTTTTTCTTTTCACTGTCACTTCATGCTTGCTCAGTATGAGGGATTGCTGCAAAGTCATGGACAATGCAGGACTTTGAAGCTATCAACTGGTCCACTTATATAGGAAATTTTTTACCAATCTGTATAATATGATTGATTTTGACTTTGTAAAGTGCCTCAAGATGATATGTTTCATCAATTGGTGCTATATAAATAAAATTGAATTGAATTGAATATCTAAGCCCCCCTTCCACACAATCAAGACCCCGACCAGGTGGACCGCTCTCTTTTCTCTTCATAATGGGTACACCTGGTCTGGATTTCTTTTAGCTGTGACACTATTCAGGGGACAGATCATCTTCCATTTCCATATAACATTGAATGAATTCCAAGATCAATGTGTGCTTCCGTGCTTTTTTTGTGTCAGCAAGGGGGTTCAAAGTGCTTTACATCACAAAAAAATAATAAACATCAAAACGGTCACTGGTTGTCAGACCAAATAACAAACATTGGAAATATTTACACCCTTGCTGATAATCAAGTCCAGAGTTTGTCCTCGATTGTGTGTTGCTTGTTTGATATGTTGAGTCAAATCAAAATTATCAAGTATATCACACAGGTTTTTGTGTCTCTGTCTTTTGGCTTGTCAACAAGAATGCTGAAATCTTCCACAATTATTAAACAGTCATAAACAACGTATATAACAGATAAAAAGCTCATTAACGTCATTGAAGAATTTTTTTTCATATTTTGGGGTCTCGTAGATAGTGTCAGAGTTTGTTTATGGCCTTTATCTCAACTCCCAAATATTCAAGAGTCAAATTTTCCAAGGAAAACTTTGTTCCAGTTTAGTAAATCCTGAAATATTGCAGCAACCACTCTGCCCTTTCTTATGCTTTCTATTTTCAATTAGAAAAATTGTAGTTAGGCGGTACTGATTTATTTAGTACAGGTGATTTATTATTGTCATTCAACCATGTTTCAGTCAGAAGCACAACATCAATACTATGCTCAGTAATTAATTCATGCTTTTGTTAATAACAACCTTATATTTAGCAGAGCCAAGTGACTTGGTGGTAAACAGTTCTTCAGGTTGCTTTAGACAGGGGATTAATTTAAGATTGTAATATAGGCCATTGGATTTAATTTAGCTGGTTTCTATTATTTTTCTTTTAGTGATCCAAAGAGGTGTTCCCCTGTATTGTACAGTTGTTTGGCTAGACGCATTCTGGAGGAACATTCTGGTGTAACGTTAATGTCGGGTACCCTGTTTCAGACTTTAGATACGCAGAGTGGAAGTGATCCTGAGACATCCAACCCAGGTGGTTTTTTTTGGAGTAGAACATACCTTTTGGGCACTCAGAAGAGAAGTACCTAGTAATACATGGGGGTCCATTTTCTCACTAAAGTTAAGAAACATCATTCCAGGTGACATAACCTGTTAAATCAAGAATAGAATTTAAAATTCTTCTTCTAACGTATAAAGCCCTTAATAATCAAGCTCCATCATATATCAGAGCTCTGATTACCCCGTATGTTCCTAACAGAGCACTTCGCTCTCAGACTGCAGGTCTGCTGGTGGTTCCTAGAGTCTCTAAAAGGAGAATGGGAGGCAGATCCTTTCGCTATCAGGCTCCTCTCCTGTGGAACCAACTCCCAGTTTTGGTCCGTGAGGCAGACACCCTGTCTACTTTTAAGACTAGGCTTAAAACTTTTCTTTTTGACAAAAATTATAACTAGTGGCTCATGTTACTCTCAGCTACCTTTATAGTTTCACTGCTATAGGCTTAGGCTACTGGAGTATATCAGGATCTAATTTTCTCACTCTATTGAGTTCTACTGTTCTTCAATTATGCATTATGTGTTGTCATTTCTGCCTTAACTTTCTGTTCTCTCTCTTTTCTCTTCATAGTAGGTACACCTGGTCTGGCGTTCTGTTAACTGTGACATCATCCAGAGAAGACGGCTCACCCGCTACTACCATCTAATGTAGAACAGATTACTAGATCAATGTGTGCTTCTGTGCTTTTTTGTCTCTCTTGTTGTGTCTCTGTTCTGTCTTCTGTAACCCCTGTCGGTCGAGGCAGATGACCGTTCATACTGAGCCCGGTTCTGCCGGAGGTTTTTCCTTCCCGCTAATGGGTGGTTTTTCTTCCCACTGTCGCTTCATGCTTGCTCTGTATGAGGGATTGCAGCAAAGCCATGTACAATGCAGATGACTCTTCCTGTGGCTCTACGCTTCCCCAGGAGTGAATGCTGCTTGTCGGGACTTTGATGCAATCAGCTGGTTTCCTTATATAGGACATTTTTGACCAATCTGTATAATCTGACCCAATCTGTATAATATGATTGAACTTGACTTTGTAAAGTGCCTTGAGATGACATGTTTCATGATTTGGTGCTATATAAATAAAATTGAATTGAATTGAATTGAATAACTTCTGAACTGTCCTGGCCTTAAGGAGAGGCATCCTCTGATAAGCACTGTGGGTTCCTTGCCAATGTTGATTGGGTGGAGGGGGGGGGGGGGGGTTGGCACAGGGGGCTCTCTCCTTTTTCAGCTTCTTCTCTAAACTGGAGTTCTGAGAGACGGCCGCTTACCGGTTTGTTTGGAAATTACCTCTTGTTAACAGCACTGAACATATTGGCAGTGAAAAGTCTTTTTCCATCTTGATGTAGGCCAATGCCATTGTGTCTGAAAAGATGATAGCGTCGCTGTACTAGAGTGTGGCTCCAGCTTTGCTTTACGACAGCAGGTGTATCTAACCCAAATAACACTCCCCCGACTTAGCGTAGGGCAAATATCCAATATCCAACCTATAAAAATAATCTTACTGAAAGGACTCACTGAGGGAAAAATTGCCTTGTAAAGCTCCAAATTTGAACTCCCAAAGGGGGGAACTTTGGAACAGGTTAGTTAATCCTATTTGTAAGCACACATATTTCTCCACAGATAAAAAACAACAACCCTTAAACACAATTTAGATATTGAGAAAATCATTATAAGTTTTATTTGATTCAGTTTGACATTTTAAGATCATGCATGTAAACAATAATCAGCTCCCTCTACACATATGTGTGTGTGTGTATATATATATATATATATATATATATATATATATATATATATATATGTGTGTGTGTGTGTGTGTGTGTGTGTGTGTGTGTGTCACCAGCTGGTAATAAAAAAATCCCACAAAAGAAAAAGAAGGCTAACTTTAACATAAATCCTGCAAATGGTCTGAGGCACAGAAGTTTGTCAAGAAAAAATTATTCTGTTTTTACCCTGATAAACAGTAAACACCAAAATCCCTGAAATTGACTCTAACTAACATAAATCATAAGTTTTGATGGATTTTAAATCATGATACTTATTTCACCTCAGTATAGCAAAATTCTGGTCATCAGCAAACTGACAATCAAGGTGATAGTTGATGTCAAATAGCCTGAAGCACCATTTCTGTAGATCAGTCCACCTGTAACAAACACAAATATAAAGATTTTTTCAATCTATTGCAACATGATATTTGGGCTTACTAAGCAATCAAAGTTAGAGAGAACTTTACCAGTCGTCTCTCTTTTCCTGAGGACTAGTGGTCCTAGTGATAGACTTCCTGAGTCATGGTAAGATATGTCTCTTCGGAAGCGGCTGTGATGACCCGGATAGCAGTCCTGTAAAAAAGCAAAAGCAAAACAATAACATTACAGGCTTTGGAGGGTGCACAATTTTATTAGGTGATTTAGCCACACCAAGCCCGTAATGATTCTCACAGCTGTGCAGGTGTTGTTTCTCAAAAGACATAAGTGAACATTGCAGTGCAGGTAGATCTCTGTGTGGTTGGTAAAAGTGAACATCCTGAAGGAGAAACGTGCCGCAGTGGAGACACCGTTCTGAATCATCTCTACGGTTCCATCTTCTGGATTGGGGCACCTGTGAAACAGAAAATAATGCAGAAGTTAAAATTTGAAGCAGGCAGTGAAATAAAAAGATAGTTAATAAAAATCACAGATGTTCTCATTTACTGTGAAATAATGAGATCCCAGCGGACGGGGTAGTTTGCTTGGTTGACCGGCGTGGCCCAGCAAGAATCCAGGACCGTAGAAAACTGCCGCTGATCCACTCCCTCCGTTCGCACCTCCACATAAAACATCTCATCAACTTCCATTTCTATGTTTCTGTTAGTGCTGAGGGGGATTTGGAAGCCCTCATCCTCATAGGGGATCATTCTCATTTGATACGATCCAGTGCCAACAGGAAGTTTCCTCCTCAAAATGCTGCAGAATAAACATTCAGTGTGACCACCCAGTTTTACACATTTGATAGTTTGACTAAACTAATGTAGTTTATTGGACTAGATGATAAATAATCCATAGCTGGTTGAAACAGAAGCAAGAACTGGAAAAAATGGAAAAGCTTGCCAAAAAAAAGAAAATTGTATTATCACCTCTCCACAGGATTGATGCCCACAGACATTGACAGGGCCTGAGTCAGAGGGTAAACACAGCAGAAACTTAGATGAAGGTTCCTCTGACGACTGATCAGACCTCCATGAGTGTCCACATCACCCTGAATGGTGTTCTCATACATGAAGTGAGTTCCATTGCTCTAAACAGCAACGTTAAAACAAGATTGTTAGTTGAGTGTTGCAACAGAATTTAAGTTCTAAAGAAGATGTTCCAATTTCCTAACTATACCCTCAGAGTTGTCCCACACAGATGTCCATCATTGTCAAAGTGGAACACGAGTCGTCCGTCCTGGATAGTCCCGTTGCAAGATTCATCTCGGAGGTGGGGAGCACTGGAGTGAAAGCCTGCTTCAAACAGCTGGCAGCGAGAGATCGACATGATGCCTGAACTGCTGCTGCATGTGATGTTTGAGTCTGTTCACCAGAGACAGAAAGATTATGAGGTTCAGAGGAGGCATTATAGCTCAGCATCAGTTATCCTTCCACGGCTATGCAGATGATCTACGGGTCTACTTATTTCTGAAGCCAGGTGGCATTAATGCACTCATTCTATATTGGATTGCATTTTGTCAAAAATGGTTGGGCTAGAATTTCTTGTTTTTAATCATAGAAAACACTTGAATGTATTTCATATGGTGGCAACACCAATCCATATGTCAGTGCTTACTTTTAATCAGAAGAACACTTAGGTGTAAGATTTGATAAGGATTTGACATTTAAAAAAGCAAATTGACTCTGTGGTCAGGACAAGCTTTTAGCCAAGATTAAGCTTTTTTTTAATCGACCTGACCTGAAGAAGGTCATTCATGCTTTTGTTCGTTTGAGACCAGCTTCCTTTGGACCTTCGTACTATCACCGAGCCGTGGACCAACAGTAAAGTACCAGCTTACAAATCATGCTTGATTGTGATCACACAATTAATGCAATCAATGCATCACCGCAGGGCTACAGTAGAAAAAAGATAAAGTTTTCAAGCTATGCCCCTTACCATAGCTCTCATTGTTGGGTCTGTGGTGGTGCTCATCACAGAAACAGCCGTACACACCATCTTTCTTACCACACCACTCATACTCTGCACAGTCCAGCTGTTCACAGGGGTCAGTCTCAGCTGAGAAAAAATATATCAGAAAGAGTGGAGATAACATGAAAATATGAATATTGCAAATCACCAATGAAAAGATTGGTTTTGTGAATCTACTTAACCAAACAAACATACCACAATGCAAAGGAGAGCGCCAGTCTGGGATGTTTAGGCCCAAAACAGAGCAAGTTTTCTCATAGGCAGAGACAGCAGAACACAGCATGCCATTGGCGGGTGTGTAGAGGCAGAGATCATAAACACAGGAAGTGAAAAATGGCTGCGGGTCAGAGTGCAGGTGACAGGAACTGAACGGGCCGCTGGTATTGGTGATGACTCTGCAGAGTTCAGTGTATTCTTCTATAAAGCGGCAGTCACTCAGTCCATCACCACTTCTGTCGTCAGTGGATCCACATCTAGAAAATGTGTTAAACAGATTTTAGAGACAGCTTAATTTTACAAAAATCATTTTTAATTGTTGAGATTTTTCAGGGGAAATGCAGAAAACTGGAGTCTGAGCTCACCCTGCTTGGCTCGTCTCCGATTTCCAGCTCTGACCAAAGTGATTGTCGTTTTCGGCCAACATACCGTTGGGCAAAACTTTGTCATCAGTAGGATTGCCGTTGAAGTTCCCACACATTCCAGTGACTCTGTTCTGATACTGGCGACCCATCCTGACCAGTAAAGTACTGTAGCCATCAAACTGGACTATGACATCAACTGCGTCAAACACTATGTAACTTCCCTGAGTCATCACCTGACCTAAGGTTCCTGCAGTGGTGGGAAGAGAAACCTCAGCTCCATTTACCTGTGATGATGAGAGTTTAGAGAGTTAGACAGAGGGTTCTAACACATAAAAATGTATTTCTAAAATTGCTTGTGTAAAATAAAGTTTACCTTCACTCTCTTGTTAGGTCCAAGCCTGACATGAACACTTTCTGGAGAATTTGAGAGGTATATATCAACTGATGACACAAATGACACAAGGTTGTTACCCCTGTGTTTGTTGGTGGCCACTACTTTATATTGAGTTTCATTGTTGCTGTGACTCAAGCTCTCAGTTATGACGTAAGAGCACGAGCCCTGAAAATGAGCCAGGGCTCCGTCGAAGGTGATGTAATGCGGGTCACCCCATACGGTACAGGTAGACATTGCGTCATAACAGCCCAGCTGACCATCTCTGATGGTGCACTCTTGTGCAGGAGTGCATGATGAAGGATTACATTGCAGGACATTGGGGGCATGACATTCACAGCGCTGGGAGCATCCGTCTGTCCAAAAGGATTCACCGGCCTGCAAGGTGAAAAAAAAAAAACAATGGATTATATTGCATGACAATATAAAGGATAATTAAGCTCAAGAGAAGAAAAAAAAAAGTTTGAAAAACGGCATCATGCCGAACCGGATTGATGATTTTCTCATGCCAACTTTCCACTTCTTCCTGTAAGCTAAGGCTTTTTTATATAGCTGAGGAATTTCCTAACTGAGCTCCAAAAACTTTTGTAATTAGAGACAATACCAGATTAAGATGGCATCAAGTCTGCATTTAGAGAAATGGGCAATTCCACCAAGGACTCATCTGCAGTGCAGTTGGTAAGTATTGTTCCTTGTGTAACTTTTTACCGGAGTTCTCTTTTCTCGGACAGCAAGGACTGAGGTTTTAGTATCGCCAACTGCAGTGTGTGTGTGTGTGTGTGTGTGTGTGTGTGAGACAGAGAAAAAGAGAGAGAGACATACACTCGGCATCGCCGACAATGTTGGACAACGATGGTAAACAAACCATGCCACATGGATGCGTGCCTTGGCAAGTCAAATTTTCGCACATACCTTTGTGAGAAAAATTTCCCGTTTGTTTCTTTGTAAAATAAATTAGGCAATTTTACGGATTGTTTCCTCTTGATTTTTTACCATATTTATGTTTATTCAGGTACTGGTCCACTCGTACAGATCAGCATAGTATAAAAGTAGAGATTTAGTTTTATTGGTAATGTTGTAAGCCAGGTTATACTTGTCTATAACATATTACATGGTTTTGCTCTGCCTCCTCTGCAGGATTTTATTCACCTTAAACATGGTGTGGGCGCAAAAGCCTGTAGCAGATGGGACTGTGCAATTCCTCCCAGAAAAACAATGAGTTTTTCATACTTGGAACACTGTTCCAGGAACATCAGGAACATTTCAGTACTTAGAACCTTCAGTAGATCAGTGAAACTTTTGCTCCTGGTTAATCAGATCTGCAGTCACAGTGTTGACATTTAGTGGATTTTTAAAATAATACTTTAAACCTGAACTGTCTGCGCTCAAGCAGTATCTGAGGTTCTGCTTTAAAATGCACCCACAAGTGTGCATGAAACTCAAATGTTAAGAATGAACCTATCAGAGGTTGAGATTGTTTAAAGGCAAGAGATTTTAGCACATCTACAGTTCTAAATGTGAGCTTAATAATGGCACAAATGCATTTTATAAGTGTAAAATGACATTTATAGAAGAGATTATTTGGCCCTCAAGTTCCAAATTCCTGAGCAAACTTGATAACCTTGATGAATCAGAAAAAAGTAACTTAAAATGGCCTACATTGAGGTAGAAGCCTTCATACTGACAGCCACAGCTCTCTACAGGGACACAGCTTGTTCCACTCCTGGAAAAACCGTCATCACAGAAACATCCCTCGGAGCAAACATGGTCACATGTAGCATCGATGCTGCTGGCACAGGTGTGGCCACAGTCTGTTCCACACAGCTCATAGTGACTGTTGGCTGGGCAGTCAATTCCTTTATATTTAAAAAAAAAATCTTAATCAAAGTCTCTATAACTGTAACATATCTCTATACATTACATCTCCAAAGTCTTTTAAAGAAAATACTTGTTTAATTGATTACTTAAACAGCAGAGAGCCTTCTATACTCACTACAGGTGGTGTTTTGTCTCCAAGGGTAGACTTGAACATTAGCAGACTGACAGGCCCTGACATACGTTTCAAGAGCCCTGCAGAGAAGATCATTGCCTCGATTTCCCGCCACGCAGACATCAAAGACGCAGTCATTGAAATATGGTGCTGGATCCACCTCCTCGTGGCAGAAGCTGAAGGGGCCGTCAGCTGCCCGGATCACCTCGCATTGTGACCTGGCATTCTGATCATTGTTGCATCGTGGGCATGAGGAACCACAGCCGTCACTGCAGGTGTAGTTACCAGGAACCTTCCAGGATGCCCCGAAAGTGTCTGGAATGTTGACCAGTGCTCCACTTGGGGTGTGGAAGTCGTCATTTGGATTTCCATTGAAATTTCCACAAAGTCCACACACTTTTCCTCTGATGATGATAACATACACTGAATAAGATTTTAAATATCTATGTCTCTAACTGATGTTTGATAAAGAGGACAAGAAATAATTAGACAAAAAATGAAGTAAAAGTACTAAAACAAAATCACATGTAAGGATAAAAGATATCTAAATAGGAATTTTCAATAACTAGTTAGTTAGTAACATTGAGATCCAAGGCTATGGGCTCTAAGCGATAACTAAATTAAATGATTTTTGAAAAAAATGCACCTGAATTCATCCTAAAATGGCCTTATAAAGAAAAAAAATTAATTGAATTGAAATTTCAGCTGTGTGGAAGAGTGGATAGGTTACCTGTAATTAGGGGGTACAGAAATGGTGACTGTGTAAAGTCCATCATACATTACACTCAGTCCAAAGTCTGCATTGACAAATGTTCTGGACCCACTTCCAAAAATAGAGAGACTTCCATTGAAAACAACTGGCAGGTTTCTGGTGATTCCATTCACCTGTGGGTAGAAAGGTGTTTGCTGGATGAACAGTTAATAATACTAGACCACTACCACATGCTAGATATTTAAGAATCAAATCTTGTTGTAATATACCATAAACAAAACATTTTGGCTTATAAAAGTACTTTGCAATTCCATTACTACAGTTTTAAACATCTTCAGCAATCCTCCATCAGAAAAAGCTTGACTTACCTCCACAGTCCCTCCGCTGCCTCTAGACATATGCACTTCATAGCCCAAGACATCAACAAAAACCTCAGCTGTGATGGAAACTGGCAACCCCATCCATGGTTCATTCTTTGCTTTCACAGAGAAGTGATGCAGTCCATCAGTCTCATTACAAACTGTTGCCAGGACATAGCGGCAGGTTCCCTGGAAGTCGTAGGCCTTGCCATCAAAGGTGAAGTAGTGAGGATCTCCAGAGGCAGAGCAGGTGCCTTGGGGGTTGGGATGGCAGCCAAACTCACCTGCCACAACCTGGCAGGACTCCTGAGGTCCACATGCACTGGGGGAACACTGGACTAAACCAGTTACACCATTACATGTGCAAAAACTCTGACATTCTTCACCGTTCCAGAACTGTTCACCAGCTTGCCGATAGCGTCCTTCATGATAACAACCACATGATGTTGGTGGCACACACTGGTTACCATTGAGGACAAATCCACTATCACACTGGCACCCCTCCTGGCACTGAGTGTCACAGGTGAAGGGGAAAGAGAGGCTGGGGCAGGAAGATGGACATGAACTTCCACAGAGTTCATAGTGGCTGTTTGAAGGACAGGTCAGGTCTGGACGAGAAAAAGGAACAAGTTAATTTAAAAGTACTAAGAAATGTGGTAATCTCTAAGGATTCTCTATCGAAAGGGTTACTAGAACTTACCACAGCCAGTTGCATTCCTCCAGTGTCCCAGAGAAACTCCTTTGTGTTGACACACAAGTGCATAATCTCTTAGGACATCACATAATGTTGAAGATGGATCTCTGGACCCCTGGAGGATTTCTACACATGCATCTACCTGTTGTTCTGGGTCCACTGCACCCCAACAGCTTGTAAATGGCCCAGTGTGTGAACTAAGAACTCCACAGTATTCACTGGAACTGAAATTGGTTGCAGAGTTACGATATCTGCTTTCCACACAGTGATCTGCCAGGGAACCAGTTCGCCAACTGTCCCCAAACACCTGAGAATCACTGACCAGAGTGCCATTGGGTGTATGAAACTCATCATGTTGGTCATCATTATAGTTTCCACAAAGTCCACCTAATGATCCACTGTAGACACTTGGTGCTGTGATAGCCACAAAGTGAGGCCAGACAGTCTGCAGAGTTACACCAAAGGTTGTGCGAAGGATGATGCTGTGAGTGCTGCTTTGGAAGATGCGGATTCTGTTGGACGCAGAGCTGAACGGCAGTCTGATCAGCTGGCCATCAACCTTTAAACATGTATAAATACTTTAATATATTGATACAATTTTTTATTTTTAAACATTAGAGAAAGCTTTCAAAACATTCAAGTCTTGCATCAAAAAGTTGCATTAAATGTATTAATTGTTTACACATAGTATAGCACCAGCACAACCTTCATCATTACCTGTGAGTATAACAGTTATATTGCAATTCCTTCATTAATAAGGTCTGACAGCAGAAAGAAAAACTGGATTTTGCTGCATGCAGCAAATAACTCCAATACAATAATAACTCCAAGTTCTGGGTTATTATATGATATATGAGTGAGCCAAAATCTAAAAGGTTTGCGATTTTTGAACTTTGTTTAGTTTGCCAAATTTCGTCAAACATGAAATCTTATGGGATAAACCTGAAACAAAAGCAATGTTTTTGCTTTTTCGTTGTTTTATCTGTAGAAAATTATTTCTGTCACTCACCTTAACAGTGCTACTACTCGCCAGCTCAATGACAACCAGTGTTCCCTCTGCCTCAAACTTTAACACATTGGAAAAACTCTGCAACCCCTTTGGAACTTTTTCCACAGTAACCATGAAGTGCGAGTGATTAGAAGATCCCACAACGTTGGCAAGTGTCAAGCGACATGCTCCTGGGTACTGGTACATTAGTCCATCAAACGTATGATATGATCCTGGACCTCTGATCCAACACGTTGCAAAGCTGTTCGGTGTGCATCCTCTTTCTCCATCCTGCACCCTGCAAGACTCATGCTGACCACAGCTGTGTGGGCTGCAAGACATGGAGCCATAACTGCATCTACAACGCCTCCCACAGTCTTCGTCCAGTATTACAGTTTGTCCTGAGCGGTAGTAGCGGCCCTCAAAGCTGCAGCCACAATCAGCATGAGGGACACAGACGCCACCACTCAAGAGGTAGCCTGAATCGCAGACACAGCTCTCCTGATGAGGGAGGGGGCAATTTTGATCGGAATTAGGGTTGACACATGTGGGTGGACATCCTGTCGCTTGGGCCTCATAGTGACTATTGGCTGGGCAGGGGATTTCTAAACACAAGAAACATTCATGCTCAAAATTTTGGACATTTAACAGGACTTATATTTCAAAAAATAATTTTGACTGGCTAAAAGACATACCACAAAAACCAGAACTCCGCCAGCGTCCTGGCTGGATACCATTTTGCTGACATTGACTTGAGTAGACG
This sequence comes from Fundulus heteroclitus, assembly GCF_011125445.2. Taxonomy (NCBI): domain Eukaryota; kingdom Metazoa; phylum Chordata; class Actinopteri; order Cyprinodontiformes; family Fundulidae; genus Fundulus; species Fundulus heteroclitus. The sequence continues at coordinate 59,358 of NW_023396795.1, read as the reverse complement.
TTGAGGGCTTGGCACAGAATGGGCTGATATCCTCCACCGACACACAGATCGTACACACAACTATCCACAAAAGATCCTGGAGGGAGCTGTTGATGGCATGCTGCAAACGGTCCTGTACTGTTTTGAAGAATACCACAGTGGGCATCATTTCTGTACAGTGCGTTCTGATCTGCTGTGCAGCCAGCACAGGCCAAACCTCCACACTGAGCCTCACAGCCAGGCTCATCATCACCAGATGCTTTCCAGCTGTTGGCAAAAACCACATCAGAGCTCACCACTTCACCTTGACGGGTTCTAAAGTCATCTCCAGGGTGATTGTTGAAGTCACCACAGAGGCCACATGTGCTGTTCTGGTAAGTGTAGGGCACACTGATTGTGACATATGAATACATGTCATAAGACACCATCACTCCAAAGTCAGTGCTGACGATGACAGAGAAACCAGACTGATAAACCTGGATCGTGCCGTTTCTGAGGGAAAATGGAGCTGTTGCAAAGTTTCCATTAACCTGTAAACATGACAACAGAAACATTGTTACACATATAAACAGAACAAAAATGTTCAGCATATTTCTTTTGTCAGTAAAAAAGTCCTATTACCTTAGCCTCACCATAACGTCCTTTAACAAGCTCAATAGTTTCATTGTAGGCAAAGACTTTGACTAGCCGTGTCCAAGAAACATGAGTGCTGCCACGATGCTCGTTCTTCCCCTCCACTCTATAGTAGGGCAGCTCATTCTGACACTGCTCAGACAGAACATAAGTGCATGTGCCTTGAAAGTGAAACACTGAGTTGTCAAAGGTGTAGTAATGTGGATCCCCACTGATGGTGCAGGTCCGTCTATGCACTGTCTGACAGGAGAACTGAAAGGAAGATGGCCGACAGATTTGGGAAAAGGAGCAAGGGTCACTGACACACTGCAATCCTGCTGTGGTACAGGCGCACTTCTGTGCACAGGTGCTGTCACTCCAGAAAGAGTCGCCAAGTTGAACAGGTTGACCTTCAAGAAAAAAATAGTATAAATCTTAAAAGGCTTACATTAAGTTTAAATTAGTTTTGGTGTTCATATTACCCCAGTTAGAATTATATAAGAAAAATGAAGGAATTTAGTTAGAAGAATAAAACTGAAGAGCTGTTCAGTGTTTCCACTTATTTGAACTGTTCTACCACATGACTCAGAATGGGGTTGTCCCTTTCATTCTTGGAGGCATGTGGTTATTGTTATAAACAGTTAAACTCTGATCTTACCATTGAAAATGCAGCCTCTTAAACCATGGTCTACGCGGAAGACCCAGCGACCAGGTACGTTGACATTGCTATCGAGGCTAAAAATGGAGTTTATTCCAGATGCATCATTAGACATTGATCCAGGGATGCTGAAGTGGTGAGAGGAACTGATCGTGTCGTAGCCAGCCTGGAAATTACATGTGTGTAGATAGATACATTTCCTTTATACCGCAGAGAAAAATACACTCAGTAGAACTAAGACCAGGCAAAAAAGCATGTTGTGATAAACATTTATTTGAATAGTTCTAACCTGTATAGACCTATATGTAGCTGCTAGGGACCCATAGTTCATCAGCACAAATGAGTATTGCCCATTGGTGGTCAAGACGGCCTGAAAGGTTGTTCGCTGAGGAAAAAATACTTTTTAAGAATTAATTAGCATATCCAACATAGGCTATCTTATTTAATTCCACATAACATATAATCGGGTTCAGCATAGCACTTACTGTTCCAGTCGTTGGATAATATGCAACCTCATACCATGTTGCAATAAAGACCCAGTTTGCGTGAAAGTTAAGTTCTGGGAAGTATGCATTGATGTCCTGCGTAACTTGCTGGAGAATAGAGCCGCTTGTGTACTGAACATAATAGATGTCACCATTGCCTCTGTTGTCTAAATCAGTCCAGTACGGAGCAATAATGTCTCTGCTTCCATACATTGGAAACTGTTGAGGAGAATAGCTATACCATGATGAATCAAAGGTCAGATGTCCGTTGTGGTTCACCTAAAAAAAACAATCAGCTTAGTTATCACTATTCACTTACTTTTTGTTAGTATGTATTTGTATTTTGTCTTCACAATTAAAAGGAAAATTGACTTAACGTATAAGACACAAGGTAAACATACGTAAATCTGAGAGTAATTCTGGCCAAAAAAGTTAAATCTTCGGAGAAGTGGAATTTGAGGGGAGCTTCCATCATCTGATCGAGAGCTTATTGTTCCTTCAATTGGGTAGAGGGGTCCTACAAAGTACAAGAGACATCACCTGATTCAATTGCAATCAGATCCTATTTCTGGATTACAACAGCAAGCTTTCCTGCTCCAACCTATAACTTGTACAGAGCTCTATCCAAGGTAAAGTCAGACCTCACAGAGACTCTTACCTTAACCTCCAAAACCATCTAAACACAATTACAAAGTCAACCTTCTATAACCTGAGAAACATTTCCAGGGTTAAAGGACTAATGTCTCAGCAGGATCTGGAAAAACTAATTCATGTGTTTATTTTTAGTCAAATCGACTACTGTAACGTTATTTTCACAGGTCTGCCAAAAAAGTCAATGAGACAGCTGCAGTAGATCCAAAACACTGCTGCCCGCACCCAAATAATATAGAGCACATCACCCCAGTTCTAAAGTCCTTACACTAGCTTCCTCTATCTCAGATAATAGACTTTAAATACTTATATTAGTCTATAAATCACTGAATGACTTAGCTCCTATATACATTACAGACTTGTTATCAGTGTATCCACCTTACAGACCACTAAGATCTTCTGGCTCCAGCCTACTTGCCATACCCAAATCCAGAGCCATATATGGAGAGGCAGTATTAACTTTTTATGCTCCAGTTATCTGGAAAAAACTCACCGAAGACTGTAAAAGTGCTGAAACCCTAAGTTCCTTTAAATCAAGGTTCAAAACCTTTCTTTAGACCTGCCTTTAAATGTTAATGTTGAAGTTTGTAGTCCAACTTGTCTTATACTGTTTCTGACCTGCTGCTACTATTCTAATACACTGTGCTTGCTCTACAATGTGTTTCCTGTCTCTGTAATGCTTTCGTTCCTCCTTATTTTTTTAATGTACAGCTCTTTGAATCGTCTTGTTACTGAAAAGTGCTTTATAAATAAACGTGCCCTGCCATTCAAAAAAGGTGTGTGTCTTTTTGGGAGGTAGCTGGGTGTGTAGGTATGTAAATGGATGGATGGATGGATGGATGGATGAATGAATGAATGGATGAATATACGAATGAATGAATGGACGGACGGACAGACAGGCAAATATATACATAGATAACTTTCAGCTTACCTGCATTCTGAGTCGTCATTTGACCTATAAAAACAAATAAATAATTGAATTTAATGTGACTACGATTAATACATTACTCTAGTATATTCTTGTGTACGTAAAACGATAGATAGATAGAACGTTCATCTTACCTGCATTCTGAGTCGTCATTCCACCTGTGAAAAAATAAATAATAAATATAACATAAATGTGACTACTATGATAAATAGTTGACATTGAAAAAAGGTATATAACTGTCTATACTTGAGAACCATTTTTGTGTGGATTGACAGACTGAACTTTCAGTTTACCTGCATTCTGACTTGTCATTACACCTATAAAAATAAATTATTGAACATTAATGTGACTACTTTTAATACATAACTCTAGTTGTTTGTCTTGTACACATAAAATGATAGATAGAAGTTTCAGCTCACCAGCATTTGGAGTCCTCATTCCACCTGTAAAAACAAAGAAATACTTGAATATAACATAAATGTGACTACTTTTAATACATAACCCCAGGTTTATTCTTGTATACGTAAAAATATAGATGGAAAAATGGATGGAGGGAAGTTTCAGCTCACCTGCATTCTGAGTCGTCATACCACCTATAAAGACAAAGGAATAATTAAATATAACATAAATGTGACTGCTCTGATCCATAATTGACACTGAAAAAATTTATAGAACTGTCTATACATAAGAACCATTCTGTGTGGATGGATAGATAGACAGACAAATAGACTGAACTTTCAGCTGACCTGCATTCTGTGTTGTCACTACAGCTAGAAAAAAAAGAAATAATTGAATGTAACATTAATGTGACTACTATAAATACATAGTACCAATTTTATTCTTCTGAACAAAGATGGATAGAGAGATAGAATTTAACTTTCAGCTTACCTGTAATTGTAATTTCATCTATAAACACAGAGAGATGTTATTCAAGATAAAAATGTATGTATGATGATTGTGTAAATTTGAATGTATAATGGTATACACCTTTAAATTAGTATAAGAATAACATTTATATATAACAATTATTATATGACAATACCTGCACAATATGCCAGATAGCATGTAGATGGCCTTTCGAGTTTATAGACATAATATCCATAGCATCGTTTGATCTGGATAGTGTGCGGAGTAAATTGACAGCAGGAACCAGACCATGCGTTACACACAGTGCGAGTTACAATTTCATTAAACTGCACTGGATGATTTCCGTTTAACCACAAAGGAGCATGGGTTCCACACCGGTTTTCTTCTACACATCGCTCTGGAATCTGAGCGTTGCTTTGCCCCAAATAAAAGCGATACCAGCCATTCCAGGCAATGTCCTGATCACAGTGTAAGATAGAGTTGTTTGTATTATTTGTTGAACGCCATGTATCATTCAGTATACTGTAGCTGACACAGGGATCAAGACATTGAGCAATTCCATTGGTGATGATGCAGTGTGTGTCTGAGGGACAACACTGACAGCCAGCACAAGCCGGAGTTGTTGTTGCTTCAAATGTAACATGTAGGACAAAAAAGAAGGTAAAAATAGTTAGTTTAACCACTGCATAAACCTCAACCAATAAATCAATAAATATAAAATGCATGTAAATGATATCAATACATAAAACTTGTTTAATTTTTCTGTACATAGTCCTGATGTCCTGTACTTATGGAACCGTTGTTTATCCTGCACTTGCTGCTATTGCACTTCTGGTTAAACCTAAACTGCATTTTGTTGCCTTGTACCTGTACATGTGTAATGACAATAAATTTGAATCTAATCTAAACAACTAACCTGGAATGAATGAATGGATGGATGGATGGATGGATGGATGGATGGATGGATGGATGGATGGATGGATGGATGGATGGATAGATAGATAAATCTATCACCTCTCAGCCACCAGTCACCAACCAATCCGTTCATTACATCTCTAGCCACCACCCTTCCTCTGATCAGTCTCACCTGTCGCCCATAATTATCGGTCACCGGTGCAATACTCTATTTATACCTGCTTCAATCATCTGTTCAGGGGCTCGTTCTTCGTACGTTGCTCAAAACATCCGAGATCAAATGAGACATCCAAGATAATATCATCATGCTAAACATGACCCGGCTAATTGGGTTCTTCGAACACACCTGTTGTTTATGATTAGTATCGCTGGATTGAGTTATCTGAGATAAGTTTAAAAGGGGAAATGTGTCAATAGTAGAAACAATGAAACAATGAACAGCAACGCTGCTATTGGCTGTTCAGCATGGCCAAAGAACGCGCACAGTTTTTCTCCCAAGGTTATGCCGAATTTGAGTCATTAATTAAAACGACAGGAGATTTACACAGTGGTCACAAAAAGGTATTACTGGAAGATTACAAGCAATACTAAATTAAAGATTTCTAAACAATTTCAAGATAACTATAACCTGGAAAAATGTGATTTCTTTAGATACCTTCAGCTAAGATACCATTACCATAAAAATATAACTTTTTTGGAGCAGGATGAGACAGGCATACTTAAAATCTTATTAGATTTCAGCAACGGAAGACCTCCCAAAAAAAAAAAAAAAAAAAAAAAAAAATTCCAAACTATACTCATGTATACAAACAGAGAGAAAATGTAATACAACATATCCAATATGGAGGACCAAGTCTACCATATTTAAAAATAAATACATAAATAAATAAATGCTCAATAACTAACTAAGCATACAATTAATTGCCACCAAAAATACAATAAACACATAAATGTAGGTAGAAATTAAATTATACAGTGGGACATAAATGTATATATCTCTTAATTAGCTTCTTTATTTATTTGCCTTTGTAATAATAACCTTATTTATTTATTGTCCATTATAATCTTCAACTTTATTTATTAATTACTTATTTTTTTATGTATTTATTTATGTGCATGTTATAATATTTTTGTCTGTTTTATTCTTCCTTTGTATTTTTTTTACCCTATTTATTTATTCGATGCTATTTATTTCTGCCTGTCCTTTTTACATTTCTGCCTGTCCTTTTTTGCATTTCTGTATGCATTTCTGCCTCATTATTAGGGATGGGAATCGAAAACCGGTTCCTGTTCAGAACTGGTTCCGCGTGTTCCAATTCCATGGCACCGTTTGGCAGCTCGCCTAATGATTCTCTTATCGATTCCAGGCAGCACCAGAGCCGGGCAACACGACTTACGTCACGTTTTTTACACAAGTTACGCATGCGGCATTCAGTAAGCAAGTATGACGTGACCAGGGGCCTGTTTCAATAAGGAGGTTCAACCAACTCTGAGTTAAAACTTGAACTCTGAGTTAACTTAGCCTGAGATGGGAAACTTTGAGTTTTGGGTTTCAGAACAGCTGAAATTATTTAGTTCAATCAACTCTGAGTTGGCTGACTCTGAGTTAAGTGCATGCACCACAACTATAAAAAGCCATTATCAATGGAGCGCAGATATTACGAGTCACCATGGCAACAGCGTCAGACAAAAAAAGGTGTGCATATTTCTCACCAGCAAAACTGGATGTGCTTATGCAAGCATATGCAGAATTTGAGCATGTATTTAAAAAAAAAAAAAGCAACACGGCTGCAGCGGCGAAGGAGAGAGAGTTAGCTTGGGTGAAAATAGCTGCTCGAGTCAGTACGTAAGTTTACATTTTAATTACTTTTATACAGTGTTGGGTGTAATGAATTAAGTTACTAAGTCATCTAAATACTGTAATTAAATTAAAGACTATAAAACAATAGTGGATTTAATATCAACTTTTAAAAGGTATATTTTTAATTTAACTTTTTCTCCCTCTATAATACACTTTGGTCAATTTATGATTAATTCATGCAATTGAATATTGTTTTAATTTGAAAGCATTAGAAGTGCAGTTTCTTGTCTCTCCTTGTATTGTTCAAGTGGTTGAGGTTGATTTGGGATTTAGAAAGTAATTAATAAGTAAATAAAACAAATTAGTAAGTAGACCAATACTTTCTCGAGACAGTAATTATTACATTAATCTAATTAGACTTGTTGAAGATAAAATTTGTAGTTAGTAATTAAGAACTATTTTAGAGTAACTTACCCAACTGTTATAATATCAGAGGTGAAACTGGAAGAACAGTATTTTATTAAACCTAATTTAATTTTCATGGATAGGTGCAATCCTGCAGGCATCAAAAGAACATGGCAGCAGCTGAAAATGAAATATAAAAACATACTTCAAGCAGGTAAGCCTTGAGCACATCATAGGAGTAGCTACCTGGCTTTACAAACATTTGACATATTAAATGACTAAATGGCATTCAGTGTAGCATTTTTGACATATGTCTAAATGTTCATTCTCATTTGACTTCTACTCAGCCAACAGAAAGAAGGCAGAGGCTCATAAAACAGGGGGAGGACCTGCACCACCACCCCTGACAAATGCAGAAGAGATGGCCCTGAGCCTAAATGCTGGAAGGCCAATGGCTGAGGGAATTCCTGGAGGGACTTCATCAGAGCCAGTCACTCCAGAAGATTTAAGTGCCTTCATAAAATGTAAGAGGTCTACCTACAGTGTTATTTTTTTATATAGACTGAATGTGATATTTCCATTTATATTACTTTGGGTTGGGTTTTTTGTTGGTCCCAACAGATTCGGATGGTAATATCTGCCTCTTGGAGCCTCCTGTCCCAACAGTACCCCATACAGTTGTCAGTAGCCTACTCCATACACCATCAATTATGATAAATAGTATTATAAAGTGTACTCTATGAAATGCTCATCTTCACAGGATGATGGGGATGAAGAAACCGTTTCTGCTGCCACAGACAGGCCTACAGAGGTAATTTTAATATTATATGTCTACACATCAAACAATCTACACATTCACATTTATATGTGGAGTAGCCTATAGAATCCAAGTTTATATCTATAAATGGTCATTCTTATCTCTACCCCCCAGAGTTATGGAAGAACGGCAGGAGGAAGGTCCATCAACTTCTGGTGCACAGATGGACACAGTTCAGTGATTTACAGTAAATGTCACAGTTTCATTCTGAATTTTAGACTACATTCATGATGTAACTCTAATCTAATGTATTTTCAGTTGCCAGTTAAGGAGTTATATAGACTTCTTCTTATTAAAAAGATAGAAAAAAACAGCAAAGAACTTGTATACTTGGACCGCCAGATCCAAAAGGCAGATCTGGAAATCAACATTCTGAAACTAAAGTGAGATGTGAGTGTATGGTCACAGGTGAATTCTAGGAAGTATTGAAACTATTTTAAAATCTTTTTTTTGTTTTCTTTTTTTTTAGCAGATGAACAACACCATATAAATTGCTGTGATAGGATAGGGATATGACAAAAAATCCACTCTGGGCCTCAAAATCCTTTCCCGACGTAAATGTAACTCCCTACGAAGTAATACAATCTCTTCGTCAACAGGATCATCCATAAAAGGTCATGTCATTTCATTCCCTTTGATGCGCTCTGCGTGACTGAAATGTGCGCAATTAATATGTCCCCAAAAAATCAATGAGGTGTTTAAACACCACTTCCTTTTTAAAAAAGGGGAGGAGACCAAAATAAACTCTCGGTTTTCTGAAGAAAACCTGCTCCCGACCAGGTTAGGTTCACAGAGTAAATTGCCATGGTAACTGACTCTGAGTATAAGTTACCTCTCTTTCAGAAACGGGCTTGACTTACTCTGCTTTCTCAGGTTTAACTTACCTCCCTTTCTGAAACAGAAAACCCAGAGTTTCCCTCATTTCAGGGTTAACATACTCAGAGTTTTCACTTAACCCCCTTTCTGAAACAGGCCCCAGGCGTAAGTCCAGAAAAGCAAAACAAAAAAAATGGCACCCCATCGGGTAAAGTTATTGAAAGTCCGGTCAACAAGGAAAAATCAGTGGATCATTAGCTATACCTAAAACTAATATGTTTGTAATGATTTAATGAATATAGTGTTAATCAATAAGACAATAAAAGCATAAATTGTCAACTTGATCACTGTGTAGGGGGGCGTCCATTAGGCCTGTTTACACTACACTTTTTTAACCAAGTCGAGACGAGTCCGAGCTCGGTAACCGAGATAACTTTTGTGTGTAAATGGTCAGCAGACTGAACTGGCCCTCGCTAAACATAACCGGACCGCGCTAACTGCAGACCAGTTCCTGAGTAGGTCTCGGCCTGGTTTTATTTTTTGGCCCGGTTATCTAATAACGAAGAGTGCACGAGAAGACCGCGTCATGCCCTTACAGTCAGCTGGCTGTCCGTGTTTTTTCCGGCGTGTCTGGCTGCACGTCCCGATCCACACTCCATTCAGACAAATTTCAGACATTCATAATATTACTAGCTTCCTTACCGTGCCACACCATTTGCAGAGATGATTCTGCTTAGCAGTGTGATGAACCTCAGCCTCTGTTGTTGTTTCCTGCGTCTGTAAATCCTTATTAGACGTCCGTTTGTCTTATCCACGTCCCAAAAGCCGACTCTGTCTAACCATAACATCCTGAATGTTACGGGCGCCGCCATTTTGATTTGCTCGGTCCCGCCTTCAATCCCAGAGAGCAGTAGTACCGCAGATCGTCACTAGGAGGCGAGGAGCAACCAAGGAATCGGGATAGTGTGGTGTGTAAACGGTCGTCTCAGCTTGGTTAACTGATCCAAGCTCAGACTGGTCTCGGCTCGGCTTAACAAGGGTAGTGTAAATGGGGCTACCATTGCCCGACATCACATCCTGTGATGTAATGTCACGGTAAGGCACTGCGCTCTACAACAACAATTGTTTTGGATTTCCAGAGGACTTCACCATTGAAATTCACGAGAGTTTTTGTTGAAGCAACAATGTACACATGCATGGCAGTTGAATGTTCCAACACATCGGGTAAAAGTGAAAAATAAAAAACGTTTTTTCACCTTTCCAATTCATGATCCACCGGGTTCTTTTGTTGGATTGCCAACTTGACATCGAACTTCTGGCCAGAGAGAAAACATGTCGTCTGTAGCAAACATTTTGAAGAAGAATGTCTTCAAGATGACATGAGAGCGAGACTTTTCAGTAGGTTTTTCTTTTATATAATGTAGAATTTGCGGGAAAATTTGTTTACCGACCAGAGGGGCGGAGTGATATCACAAACTTCAATAGATTGCTCACTGTTGCGAAGCCCACTTATTTTATGCAACTTTGGTCTTATATTTTCTAAAGTCGCTTGTAAATTTGTGTGGGGTTGCAGTTTTTCGGGCTTGTTTCTGAAAGTGAAGTCGATTGTTTCGGCTCTAAACTAAGTGACGCCGAAATATCCCTCCACCTCATAACGCACTGCAGCTCATTCTGACAGGAGCAGAGAGTACACTCAGAAGGAGCCACTCTGCCCGTATTTTCTGCAGTTTGCGGTTGCAATAACTGATGATAACTCCTGAAAGTAAATTAGGCGATGCACATCACAATTTGGAGCAGAAATTGGTTCTAAAGATGAGTTTTATACTCATCTTATAACATTGCAGAACCCAACCCATAAACCGTACTTTAATGCTTATTTGTTGTCTTTTTATGTCACTAAAATGTTAAATTAGTATTACTTTAAATTTAAATGCTTAATACAATGTCTATTTTTGTTTATGAGGTGAAAAAAATTTCCCCAAATTGGAAGCAATAAGAGAATCGATAAGGAATCGAATCGTTTCACAGAATCGATAAGGAAATCGGAATCGTGAAAATCGTTTCAATTCCCAACCCTACTCATTATGCAAATGAGGAGGGGCTGTGTCTTAAGGGCTCAATTCTTCCCATTGGTTGGGTAGCATTTTACTACATCAGTCGAATCTACATGGCTTTTCCCTGCACTAAAGCATTGTTTAGTAACTCAGCAGGCAGACGTTCAGTGTCTGACCTCTTAAGGGAAGCTGCTAATAGACTGGAAGAATTAGAACGCTGTACGTTTGGGATCTGAAATGTTTTTCTGTGGTTTCAGATTCGGCTTTTCCAGATCAGTAACTCATGGGCGGATGATTTATTCTACAAAACAGACACCTTTCCGCAACCACAGCAAAGCAGACAGTGAGCTACAACCATAGTTTCCTCAAAACGAGTCTCCCATCACGCTGGGAGAATTACATTGGGCCCTATGCAGAGCTCGCTTGATAAGAAAATATTGTAGTTGATTATAAAAGGCACAATATGGATTATCAGATTCACATCCAGGCAATAAAAAACACTACAGATTATCATTATTCTATCCATGTTGGTCTAATTTGTGAACGAGGCAGAGTTTCATTAAGCCTATACGGTCCAACATTTTCCCTTCAGCTGCTACACTTAAAGCACGCAGGGGTTAATTACTGAGTCTTTACGCTGATCCAGCTGCTGGATTTTACCCTCGTGCGCTGTGCGCGAGGGATAAACAGTGGGGAAAATGCATAAATGAAGACTGTAAAGGGCTCCTTTAGAGGGAAGAGAAGGAATAATGGGTCTGAGCTGAAGCCACTGATTTTACAAGTCCCTTAAAAAGTCTGCACCTAAATTACATGTAACGTAATTTTGCGCACCTGAATTCAAGCGCAAGGCAGCAGCCCACCGAAGCACCACTGGTTCTGTATCGTTAAATACAAAAGAGCATGAAACACAGCTACTGACTCTCCTATTTGATTTTTATTGGGACATTTTGGTACGAGTGGAAGAACATTAAATGCAGTGATTCACGTTTTGAAGGCTGGCCGCTGATAAAAGCCCCTGGCTCCATGGGAAGGGAGGAGAGAGGAGCAAAAAGTGTTCAGGCACAGACACAGCGCACATAGTTAAAATAAAGCAGGATAAATAAGAACAAAACTTATAAACAGACTAATTGGCGTTTTAGAATGCATCTGGTTAGCAGAACTGTTTCCTGATCCGGCGTGCAGCCATGACTGGTTCTGAATGAAGGCTTTATCTGGGAGTCTATTAGCAGTATCCCTTAAGATGTCGGACACTGAACGTCTGCCTGCTGAGTTTGACCTTACTAAACAATGCTCTAGTGCGGGGAAAAGCCATGTAGATTCGACCAATGTAGTAAAATGCTACTCAACCAATGGGAAGAAGTTGACCCCTTAAGACACGGCCCCTCCTCATTTGCATAATGAGGCAGAAATGCATACAGAAATGTAAAAACGAGAGACAGAAATGTAAAAACGAGAAACAGAAATGTAAAAACGACAGGCAGAAATAAATAGCAACGAATAAATAAATAGGGTAAAAAAATACAAAGGAAGAATAAAACAGACAAAAATATTATAACATGCACATAGATAAATACTTAAAAAATAAGTAATTAATAAATAAAGTTAAAGATTATAACGGACAATAAATAAATAAGGTAATTATTACAAAGGCGAATAAATAAAGAAGCTAATTAAAAGAGATATATACATTTATGTCTCACTGTATAATTTAATTTCTACCTACATTTATTCGTTTATTGTATTTTTGGTGGCAATTAATTGTATGCTTATTTATTTATTGAGCATTTATTTATTTCTGTATTTATTTTTAAATGTGGTAGACTTGGTTCTCCATAATCTTAAGGTTAAATGGGTATAAGAAGCTAAAATAACAATAACTGATGATGTTTGGTTAAATATTTGTAATTCTGTTATCCACTTGTCAAGTTCTGACCTATGGAGGGAATTTTCCTGGACATGCATGGTGCATTTTTTTGCTACACCTAACATTAAAAGCAAACATTGTAACGTTTGGATGAGTGTCGAAGAACCGAACAATCCAAGATCATGCCAATTCGTCAACAATCAAATCCAGCTAACTCAGTTAACAACGTACGAAGAACGGACCCCAGGGCCGGATTATTTCGAGCCATTTGGTGAGTCTAGTCCAGCGTTCTGTTTTTGTGTCTGCCTAATGATCTGACCCGATTTTGCCTCCGGATATTCTGAGCCAGCCTAATCCCTGAATTACCTTTTTTCCTGCCTGTTTTGTCTGACCCCTGCCTGATCTGATTGCCTGCCTTTGTTGCCTGCATGTTACCGAACTTGGATCTGTTACCCAACTCTGCTCCCAGAATCTGCTCTGGTATAACTCTAGTTTATTTTTGTACATGTAAAACAACAGATAGAAATAGAATAGATAGAACTTTCAGCGTACCTGCATTCTCACTTGTCATTCCACCTAAAAAAAGGACGAAATACTTGAACATTAATGTGACTACTATTAATAAATAACTAGTTTATTTTTGTATACATAAAACAACAGATAGAAAAATGGATAGATAGAACTTTCAGCGTACTTGCATTCTGACTTGTCATTCCACCTAAAAAAAGAAAGAAATACTTGAACATTAATGTGACTACTATTAATAAATAACTCTAGTTTATTTTTGTACATGTAAAACAACAGATAGAAAATGGATAGATAGAGCTTTCAGCGTACCTGCATTCTCACTTGTCATTCCACCTAAAAAAAGGACGAAATATTTGAACATTAATGTGACTACTATGAATAAATAACTAGTTTATTTTTGTATACATAAACCAACAGATAGATAAATGGATAGATAGAACTTTCAGCTTACCTGCATTCTGACTTGTCATTCCACCTAAAAAAGAAAGAAATACTTGAACATTAATGTGACTACTATTAATAAATAACTATAGTTTATTTTTGTATACATAAAACAACAGATATAAATATGGATAGCTAGTACTTTTAGCTTACCTGCATTCTGAGTTGTTGTTCCACCTAAAAAAAGAAAGAAATACTTGAACATTAATGTGACTACTATTAATAAACAACTCTAGTTTATTTTTGTATACATAAACCAACAGATAGATAAATGGATAGATAGAACATTCAGCTTACCTGCATTCTGACTTGTCATTCCACCTAAAAAAAGAAAGAAATACTTGAACATTAATGTGACTATTATTAATAAATAACTCTAGTTATTTTTGTATACATAAAACAACAGATAGAAAAATGGATAGCTAGAACTTTCAGCTTACCTGCATTCTGAGTTGTCGTTCCACCTATAAAGACAAAGAAATAACTACTATGAACCATAATTTACATTGTAAAAAGGTATACATCTGTCTATACATAAGTGTGGATGGATGGATTGACAGACAAACAGAGAGACTGACTGAACTTTCAGCTGACCTGCATTCTGCATTGTCACTTCAGCTATAAAAAATATATAAGAAATAATTGAACATATCATTAATGTGACTACTATCCGTCCATAGTAGCAGTTTCATTCTTGTGTAGATAGACCGATGGACTGATGGACAGACAGATGGAGACAGACAGACAGACAGAAAGCTTACATGAATTCGAAGTTGTTATTCCAGGTGTGGAACACACAGAAATCATTGAATAAAAACTTCTGTATCTATTTATATTTTACTGTCTATACATAAGAACCGTTTGATTTTTAGGCTGACAGACAGACAGACATACAGCTTACCTGTGGTCTGACTTGTCACTCCAGCTATAAAACACAATATTATCATTAAACATTAAAGTAATATAATGACGAACAATGAAGAAAATCTGTTCTTTTATTGCAAAATTTAGACATTTGCTTCCACTGAAATATGTTCTTTTTCCTGTTCAATATACAGGGATACTTAGTACTTTGTTTTATTGACATATTGGATCTCATTGAGAGTACCTGTATAAATAAATTAAGATTATTTGAGAATTAATGTAATTAATAATAAATAATAATAATAATAATAATAATAATAATAATAATAATTATTATTATTATTATTGTTGTTGTTAATCAACTGTATGAATATTTACTGATTAATGTCCTATACGAAGAGTTTCAGTCAGGCTTCAGAGCTCATCATAGCACTGAACCATCTCTGGTGAAGGTCACTAATGATATTCTCATGGCCTCAGATAATGGACTTGTGTCTGTACTTGTCCTGTTAGATCTTAGTGCTGGGTTTGATACAGTTGATAACAATATTCTCCTACAAAGACCGGAACATACTGTAGGGATTAAGGGGAAAGCATTAGGCTGGTTTAAATCTTATCTGTTTGACAGATTCCAGTTTGTTCATGTTAATAATAAATCTTCGAACTCCAGGGTTACTTGTGGAGTACCACAGGGTTCCGTCCTGGGGCTAATTTTCTTTACTATATATATGTTCCCGATTGGTAAAACTGTTAGACAGCATGGAATTAAATTACGGTGTTATGCTGATGACACTCAGCTATATTTATCCACAAATCCAAATGAATCCCATTGATTACTTAGACTACATGCATATAGTGATAACATCAAAACCTGGATGACTTTAAATGTTCTGCTTTTAAATTCTGACAAGACAGAAGTTGTAATCTTTTGTACAGAGTTCTTAAAAAAATTCTAAATCAATCATTTAATCTTGATGGTGTTAAATTGGCCTGTGGTGATATAAAAACAATGGTGTTATTATTGACCAAGACATGTCATTTAAATCCTATATACTTTTCATTTACTGGATTTAAGGTTATTCAGGGATAGAAAAGTGCATTTGGCAGCCTGTTGTTTTTTACCAAGTTTGGTACTTCACAAATTAAATGATTTTGTAGCTTAATATAGTAATCTTGATTAGTTTTTACTAAGTCAAGAGTACATTTAAAAGGTCAAAGTACACGGTATTTGATTGATTTAATTTCTTAAACTTAGAAGTGCACCCTACAAAGCACTAGTTGGTACAGCTTAAAATCTATTTCTCTTTATTTTTTTAGTGCAATTGGTTTGCATGCTTTTTTAACTAATACTAATTGAATTTTACAGTGCACCAACATCCATCATCGTTTACAAAGGTAATTCAATCTTATGAACAAAGTTTAAACCAGCTCTCAGGACTTTAAACACTACTGGAGTCTGCAGCAAATATTTTGCTGTTAACATGTTAGCGAGGACGGCAACCTGAAGTCTTCACCTAATAACAGCAAGGTTTGACTGCTGGTTAAATATTATTACAACACTGCATTTGATTTTATTTATGAAAAATCATTTAAGATTGATTTGGGTGGCTACTTACCTGTGAACAACAGAAGCAATACTGGCAGTATGATTTTGCCTGCCATTCTTCAAAAGTTAAAATCCAAACCTGATAGAAAAAAAACATAAAAAAAAAAGTCTCCTTTTTTAGAAAATACGAATCCAGAAATTAAATACAAAACGTGTTGTTTTTTTGTTTTGTATCTTTGTTTTTTTTTCTGCTGACATAAAATAAAACATTCTTAATGCAATTTGTTCAAAACAAAGTATTTGAGAGTATTTTAGTTATAGGGGGGGAAAAAAACTTTTACCTTTTCTATGTGCCTCTCTGCTGTGTAAACATCTCAACTGGCTGTGCAGGGCTGCAACAAGGCTTTATACAGTGACAGTTGGCATACATCCAGTATTCTCTCTTTTCCAGTAAGTTGTACAGAAAAAAAACAGTTGCTTCCTCATATTTTGGCACAGAAATGTTTGGTAAGCAAGGAAGACTTCACAGGTTCCAGGTTTAAATCTTGAAATATATCTAGGTGGCAGGTTTAGAGATTGAAATAATAAAAAAGAAATTTGCTCAGATTTATAAATTTCCTGCATGAAGCACAGTATGCGCAGGCAAATTTTTAAAATAGCATATCAAAATAAGCTGGTGAAGATTCTTAGTCATCCAGTTTGGAATGACATATCAAAATAAGCAGCAGCATGCTGTTTGAACTGTTATGAAGATTACATTTAAAATGAGTAGGTTTTAATGCAGCTCAAAGCAACATTTCTGAAAACAACTTTGGTGTGGCAAGCATGCAGGAACAAATCATTACATTTTTCAATTAATATTCAACAGATTACTGCTTATTATAACTAATTATTTACAGATTTTTACTGGTTCCTGAGATTGTTTCACTAAACCTTTGCTGTTGACCTACTTCCATGGTCATTGGTCAAACCCACATATGGGTTTTCCAGTGTCGTGAGAGCTGAAAAATGTTGTTTCTTTTAGTTTGATTTGGTTGAAAACATCTCAAAGCTTCCAAAGATGAGCAGCAGGTTTAGCTCGTTATACTGTAGATTATTGCTACTATGTGCTGGCATGTGAGGCTCTACACTAAAGTGAACAATGTCAACAAACCCTATGTATGTTTTGCAAAGCAAATATTAATTAGTATCCAGAGATAAACCCACTATTTCTTTAAAATATTAATACATATTTCAGACTACCTTTAACTTTTATTTTTTAGAGTGAGAATTGATGAACATCAGCTGGAAGTCTGGACAGTCCCAATGAACTGAACACATTTTTTAACAAGTTCAGTTCAGGAACAAGATTGGCATCTTGATCTGTACTTGTACACTTGGACTCAGCAGGATTCCTATAAGGCGGTGAAGAATATTTAGGGTCCAAGCTGGCAGATATTTGGAACTATTCAGGGTTTTGTTCACTTTCACAAAAGCGCCAGTTCCTTGTACAGAAAAGTGGCCCCAGATATCACCATGGGGATGGTGTTCTTTTGGTCATTTACAGCTTTGGTTTTTAAAGCAAAATATAATTTGCAATACTGGCCAAAAAATAAGGCTTAATGTCATTAGGCTATAATTTGTTCTTCCATTAAATTTTGGGATATTTTTAAACAACACCTGGATGTTTTCTTTAAAATAAAGCTCTTGCAATGTTACTGTTGGCATATACAGTTTGTTGAATTTTTTTTACACAGTGCCATGATAGGTTTACATTTAAGGCTGTATATTACTTTAGTTCCTGTCTTAAACTTTGTAACCCTCCCACTCATCATGGACTGTTCACCATGCTATCCCTGGCAAAAGGGATATGCAAATGCAGAACAACCACAACAGCTTCATTCCACACTTCATAAGACTGCTAAACTCCCGTAATCCCCCTTTCCCTTAGATACAAGACTAGTCACTTTACATGGACATTATGAACTCTATTGCACTAACTTTACTATCGACATCATCATATTGTCTGTTCATTGTTGCAATACATCCATTCATATTGCCTACGCATTTTTGGTACATATAAAATTTATTTTTTGGTGTCCCGTTTCATTCCTAGCAAACACTTATATTTATATTATCGTCTGTTTTTACTTGGAGCCTTGCTAGGAAACTTCGCTCAAATGTACATTATGAATGTGCAGTTCAATGACAATAAAGTCTATCTAGGTCTAAGTATGATGAGATCCTTGAAATCCATTGAATGCTTTATTTAAAGGCTGCTGCAGATCAAAGCTTCAAAAAATTTATATTAGAACATCAGTGTGCGTATTCACGCAGAATTCTATAACGAAATGTAGCTGTTAGTGACATTACTGTTGAAAAAAATTATAGAATTTCTCAAATCAAATCTAAACATTTTTTTTTTTAGAATTTTACTTTAGTAAAATAAAAGCTAATTCACAAAGCACTTAGACCTTACAAGAGCTCCTAAAGTGAGAACAAATTTAGGAGTAATGAGTAGGGCTTTTAGCCATTCTAAGAGTGTCTTAAGCAGGGAAGATGCTGGAAACAGAGAGAGCTGTTACACGGATCCATCACGTAAACGTGGAGGAAATGAGTACATAAACATCTTTGACAATTAAACAATTAATAATGTCTAGATGAGATGAACTTTATCATCCCTATAGAGGGAAATGGATTAGTTTCAGTGAGAGGATGGGTTAAAGCGGGTCTAGTAGTGTTATTTTACTGTCATGTATAAAAAAGGGATAAATGTACAAAGAATGTAATACAGAGGGATTTGTATATTACTTACAGAATGTAAAATGCTCTCAATGATAAACATTTTAGAAGTATTGGAAAATGTTGCAGAAAGATATATTTATAAATACACACTAGACAAGAAAAAAGAGATGAGAAAGTATTTTCTGTGTTGCACAAGAGCATAAACCATTTATAGCATAAATGGTCCTCTAGAATTTTTCTTGTGTGATGCCATCTCCTCTGTTTTGATTGCTACATGGAATTCTTCTCACTCCCCAGGCTGGTGCATTAAAAGAGAGGAAAATACGCACAGAAAATATGATGCATTGATCTGTGGCATTGAGATTCAAAGTCTACCTATTTGCACCATGATCCTGGGATTAATTTTGCTTTCAACACTCTGGGCGGACTAAGGTGCTGCTCCTCTGTCAAGTTTGGTTTTCTGAACTTTTTTTTCTCCATTTTATGCTTTCAGCATAAAAGGTTTCAGCAACAGTATGTACTCAAATTATGAGGCAGCTGAATACCTGAATATGATGAATGACCAGGTTATTCCATCAATGGATTTTTTCTTCCCTGATGGCATGGGCATACTATTCCAAGATGACAATGGCAGGATTCATCGGGCTCAAATTGTGAAAGAGTGGTTCAGGGAGCATGAGAGTTCGTTTTCACACATGGATTGGCCACAACAGGGTTCAGATCTTAACCCCATTAAGAATCTTTGGCATGTGCGCAGGAGAAGGCTTTGTGCAGCGGGAAGATTCTACCATCATGAATGCAAGATCTTGGTGAAAAATTAATGTAGCATTGGGTGGACATAAATCTTGTGACATTGCAGAAAATTATTAAAACAATGCCACAGCAAATGTGTGCTGTAATCAAAGCTAAAGGTGTTCCATCAAAATATTAGAGTGCGTGACCTGTTATTATATTTTATTTTTTAATTTTTTTATATATATTTTTTTGTGGCCATTTTTTTTTATTTTTTGGCCAGGCGGTGTATTTGACAACAACAAATCTAGTTTGACCTGAACCACAAGATGAATGTAAGTCAGCTGGAAGAAGCTTTTCCAGGTAAAACCTGAGTGTTGGCTCTGCTGAACAAGGAATGGAGTCCTATTGCAGTTAACCTTCAAAACAACAAAGCGATCTTGATTTTTTTTTCTTTTACAGAAAGTTTAACCACAAATGTTGATAAAGTGAACCTCCTACTGAAATGATTTACAGTAATTGCAGCAGCTGTTAGATGTGTAATATTGATTGTTAAATATATGAAGGGGGAGCATTCTCTCTTATTTTAATCATAGTACTTTGGGAACACATAGACAAATGTTCATCTTCAGAAAAAAAAAACACTGTTGCAGATTATGCTGGTAGGAATTCTTCCTGTTGGTTCACACTGATGCACTGTGAGTGTTATCTTCGAACTGGCACGCAAATACTTCAGTGATGGCTGTCAAAGGATAAAGTATAGTGACTGACTGACCTGAACCACAAGCTTAAGGTTAAGTGTGCTGGAAGAAGCTTTTCCGGGTGAAACCTGAATGTTGGCTCTGCTGATCAAGGAATGGAGTCCTATTGCAGTTAACCTTCAGATCAACAAAGCCATCTTGATTTTTTTTTATGCAGAAAAATGTTTAACCACAAATGTTGATAAAGTGAACCTCTTACTTTCCTTTCCAAGCTTCAGATAATTTGCAATCAGAGCATCAGCTGTTAGAAGTCTCAAAATTGTTGTTGAATACAAAGGTAGTGGGCATTCTCCCTTTTTTTAATAGTACATTTTGAACACACAAATAAATGTTCAGCTTCCGAGAAAAAAACACTTTTGAAGATCACATTGGTAGGAATTGTTCCTGTTGGTTCACAGTGATGAACTGTGAGTGCTTGTTATCTTTGAACTGGCACGCAACACTTCAGTGATGGCTGTCAAAGGATAAAGCATAGTGACTGACTGACAGGTAGGCTACTAAATAAATCTAGGTAAACTTTTACTTATCACACATCAACTGCATTTTTAAGACTGATGTTTTTTATTTAGAAATATAACAAATTTGCATAAACATCCTTATAAAAATAGTTTGAAGCTGGACGGATTAGTAAAACATCATACATAACAATTTAGAAAGTTAAATGGCAAAGGTTATATCAGTATTTTATGTAGCAGAACACACAGTTCCTTACAGGTTCCAAAAGTTAGAGCACAAAACCAAAACAGATTCCACTTTATAAACACAAAACTGAATGCAATAATCAATCAAAAGTTGGTTGAACACAGTCTTCGTTTTAGACTAAATATGCATAGACAATGTTGTGAAGTGTGTAAGTAACACTGATCATATCTTATCCAGATGTACCTGCTGCATAACTTTCCCAGTAGAAAGAAGCGCACATGGTTAAAGAGTGAATTATTGTGTTTTCTTTAACCAAGGACTCAGATGGGAGTTGTGTTAGATACCAACTGGATCGTACCAGTGTGTGCACTCCTATTTTCTCAGATGAAGAGTTATCACACTTCCTATGATAACCCAGAATATAATAAAAATGTGCCTTTTTTCTCTCGCTCTGTTTCCTGACAGCATTAGGACAGAGACATCAGACGCTCTATGCTTTTGAATAAAGTGACAAAGATGCATCTTTGATCAATTAATGAGTAGTGTGCTATCCATCTTGATAAAGATTAAAATCAACCAAAACAACCAGGTTACTGCAGATTTTTTCTGTCTTTTATTTTAGATTCATTTGTTTCATAAAAGTGCAATAGTTCTCATAATAGTGCAACAATAGGGACATGCTCCAATCCTTCAAGTTGTATTTAAAACTGGTCACATTGTCAGTCCTGTACAATCTTACAGGTAAGAGAAAGCCACACCTAATTCACCTGAGATCAAGTTCCTGTAACTTGGGGCTTAACATATTTCCAAGAGGTGTGTTGAGTTTCCTTTAAGGTCAAACTAGCTCTGAACTAGAAGAACTTGCTTCAAACATAGAAAAAAAGTCAGAAACACCCAGAATGCCAAGCAACTTTGCAATCAAGCTTGCACTACCAGATGAGTGAGCCGTGCTCTATTGTGTCTGTGTCACTTATCTCTTTCTGTTTTGAATTTGCATGTGCACACTGATGGTAAAGCTACATTTTATTTTATGAACAAATGTTAGTGTGCTCAATCAGAATGGGATGAACTGTTTCACGTGTGCTTATTGGGATACAACAGATATTGATTAGCTGGGAAATTTGCCTTTTATTTGGACGAATAAAGAGTTTTTCTATGCAGTTTTGACCTTTTGGATGGATACAAAGGTAGAAGTCCAAGTATAGCCATATATATATATATATATATATATATATATATATATATATATATATATATATATATATATATATATATATATATATATATATATATATATATATATATATATAATAACAAACCAGCATGGAGAAACCTGAGCTTTTCATCATGTAAGTACAGGGGACAAATCTGCAGCAACTGTTTTATAAATTGACGTCTCTAGGAATATTTTGGATAATTTTATTCATGCAATATTAAGTCAAATATAAAAACAAAAGCAGATATTTTGGACAGATTGTTTAATGTGATTATAGGTAAGGGTGCAATTAACGGGTTCACAGGTACGCATGCGCGACAAAAAATAGGAAGCCTTATTAACACCAGTTTTGAGCCACTGTCGAAGATGTCCAAAAAATAACAAATATTAAGCAGCCTCTTTGGCGTTTTGCCACCTAGAAAGAAACGCCAAACTGAGCGGGAGAAAACCTTTTTTTTTAGAAAAGTGGCTCCAAGATGTGCCATGGCTTGAAGCCAACGAAGAGCAATCTGAACTGTGGTGCAAGATTTGTCGCTCGCATCCAAATCTAGCAGACAAAGCAGGTGCATTTTATAAAGGCTCAAAAAATTTCCTTCATTTGAAAAACATCAAAAGAGCAAGGACCACATAAATGTGGTGCAAGCCATTGCTAAAAAACAAGCTAACCGAGAATAATTGTCCAGTCGCCCACTTGCCGGATGGCGAGATAAGCTGAATGAAGAACAGCAGCATGCTCTCCTTAATATTTTTCTCCTCGCCTTCCATAAAGTTAAACACGTACATCCCATGGCTTCCTATTCCAAGGATATTCCTTTACTGAAGCGGCTAGGAGTAAATGTCGGAGGTGCATATCATTCACGTGAAGGTGGCACATCCAATCATGCAGAGTATCGCTCACATACATCAGCGGGGAGTTAAGAGCCAAGTTGCAATCTGCTGAATTTTGGGGGCTGCTTTTTAATAGATCTGAGGACATCACAAAAACTGAGCAGGAAATCATTTACATTGTGTCTGTGTCGAGCGACGAAGAGTTTACCTCAGACTTTCTCTGACCGATTGAACTGGGTGCTGGCCTAGGCTGTGACAGACGGACTTGGGAGACTTTTCCAGGACACAGGCTTGGATAACTGGACAACAAAGTTGGTTGCGATGTGCACAGATGGGGCTGTTGTCAATGTCGGTATGTGGAATGGCATTGTGTCAAAGCTCAGGTAACTTGTTCTAGTTGGAGACTCCCTTGTACACATTTCTGTGCACCGCACACGCACACTGGAGAACTGCGCAAAATTGGCTGACCACACCGTTCCTTACTGTGAGACATTTAATCACACTGTGGTCAAGCTGCTGCAGTTTTACTTAAAAAAAGGTGGTACAAAAAAAATGCTGCACTGAAGAAGCTGTGTGAAGAAAATGCGATCTCCTTTGTGAAACTGGGTAAGTTTCATAATATCAGATGGTCTGCATGGAGACATGAAACACTGTTAAAAATATCAACACTACTGCCAGCCATTAAATTGCAACTGTCTATGAGTGATGACAGTAATTTGCAGCAAATCTGCACAGAGCTTTTTCATTGCTTTCTGTCAAACATGCTTGACATTAGAAGAAAAAAAATTTCAGAAGGAAAAGCTGACCATTGGAGAATGTAAGGATGAACTCATGGTAGCTATTGGGCAGTTCACACTTCTGCTTGATGGTGAAGGCCACTACAGGGCACACACTGCTTCTAATGCAAATGCTGACAGAGACAAGACAAACATACTTAGGGGATTAATTGAAGAGTGTCAATTCAGATATGACTCCCTCAAGTCATGTGATCATGTCTTAGTATTTGATCCTTCAACATGGCCGGAGGAAATGAAAGACCTCCACAGATTTGGAAACGCAACAGTTTGCAGCATTATCAAGAAATATGAGGCCGCCTTGTAGCTTGACAAAGACATCACTGTGACAGAATGGATGCACTTAAAGCAGGCAGGAAAACGCCTGGGAGCCTCATCTGTGTATGACTTGGTCCAAATAGTAAAAACAAGTGACCCAGATGCGTACTCCAACATCAACAAGGTGGTTAAGCTGTGTCTTACACTGCCTTTTAGCAGTGCAACCTTTGAGAGAGGATTCTCGCATCTCAACATAATAAAAACCAAGTACAGATCTCGTCTGTCACATGCTCGTCTCTCAGCCCTGATGCACATTCTTCTGTCAAAGCAGACCACACAGGCATTGACCCAAAGCCAGCTGTTGACCTGTGGATGGAGTCAACTGATCGGAGGCTAAACCTAGGACAGGAAAGTGCATCTGCAGGATCTTTATCATTTACCACGCAGGAGTCTGAAGCAAAGGACAGTGAGGGCAAAACTAAGGAGGACAGTGAAGAAGACTGAGCTTAATTAGACCACGCTACATTTGGGGTGAGTACCAAACACCATCTTCTGGTACTCACCAGAGTAACTCAACAAAAACGTTATGTTCACCACTGATCATAGGAAAAAGTAACATTATTTTTGTGGAATGTAAGTCATATCTCTGTTTGCTGTCTGTCACAAGCTTTTTCTACACTGCCTGGCCAATGTAAAAGTCAGCACCTGGATTTAACTAAACAAATAGGTACAAGCCTTACACTGAAAAAATACTGCATGTTTCAGCTGGCATGTTAAGAAGCAATACTATTTTCTGTAACAATTAAGTTCTGGAATGTGTATATGTTATCTTTTTGTTTGCAAAATGTTTGTTACCTTTTGGGTGTGTCCTTGTAGCAGCCATCTTGGAACCTACCAAAGAGGAGGCCCGCCTCAAACCCAGCTCTTTTATAGAAAGGACCTTGTTTGCTGGACTTCGATTGGCTGGGCAGTTAATTGAGAAGGTGGGGACGGTATATAAGGAGACTGTTGGCTGAACCAAGAAGAGAGGGAGTAGGCTTGAGAGTCTGAAGGAGATTGAAAGCTAAGAGACTGTTGGGAAGATGTCATTTTTTTTTTCCCTTGTCCCTGACCTATGATGTGCTGAAGGAGGCCTAATAAACCACCTTTGTCTAAACTACAGCCAACTTTGAGAAGTTTTCCTTCCACACCACGCCTTGCAGCGTAACATGGCAGCAAGTTATTTAACCCCAACTGGTGCAATGAATTGCTTCTCATTTGTTAAACATCCATGTTGAATGACACATCCCGTGGTCTTGGAAAAGATGTCTCTTTCAGAAGGGTCTAATTGTTTGCATGCATCAAGCAAAGAAAACATGTAAGGAGTTTGCAGAAACTACCAAAATTGTCTTTAGAACTGTCCATTGAGTTATTTAACAATGGATGGATAGGGAGACTCATAGTCTTCGAGAAAAAAATTGTGGCCCGAAAAAATTCTCAATGATCGTGATTGGCGATCATTTAAAATCAAATCGAAAAAACAAAAACACAGTTGAACTCCAGCTATATTTAATAGTGAAAGTACGAGTATTTCCACACACACAATGCGAAGGGAACTCAAGGTATTGGGACTGAACAGCTGTGTGACTTTAAGATAACCACTAATCAGTGAGGTTAACTGGGAAAAAAGGCTTTCATTAGCTAGGGAGTATAAAAATTGGAGCAATGGAGGAAGACCATATGATCTGATGAGTCCAGATGTACCCTGTTTCAGAGCAACGGGTGCATCAGGGTGAGAACAGAGGCAGGTAAAGTGAGGCACCTATCATGACTGGTGCCTACTGTACCAACCTGTGGAGGCAGTGCTATGATCTGAGGTTGGTGCAGTTGGTCAGGTTTAGATTCTACAACAGTGCTCAAAGAATAAGGTCAGCTGACTTCCTGAATATACTGAATGAGCAGGTTATTCCATCGATGAGTTATTATTTCCCAGATGGCATGGGTGTACTATTCCAAGATGACAATGCCAGGATTAATCTGCTCAAATTGTGAAAGAGTGGTTCAGGGAGCATGAGACATAATTTCCACACATGGATTGGCCACCACAGTCTGGATCTTAACCCCATTGAGAATCTTTGGCATGTGCTGGAGAAGGTTTTGCGCAGTGGGCAGACTCTACCATCATGAATGCAAGATCTTGGTTAAAAATGTATGCAACATTGGGTGGACATAACTCTTGTGACATTGCAGAAAATTATCAAAACATAGCCACAGCAAATGTGTGTTGTAATCAAAGCTATAGGTGTTCCAACAAAATATTAGAGTGTGTGACCTGTTACTTTATTTTATTTATTTTATTTTGTTTTATTTATTTCTTTAGTGGCGATTTATTATTTACTTTTTTGGCCTGGCAGTATATTTGACAACAACACATCTAGTTTGACCTGAACCACATGATGAAGGTAAGTCAGCAGGAAGAGTGTTGGCTTGGCTGATCAGGAAATGGAGTCTTATTGCAGTTAACTTTCAACACAACAAAGCAACCGTGATTTTTTTTTTCTATTGAAGACAAATGTTTAACTACAAATATTGATAAAGTGAACCTCTTACTTAAATGATTTGCAGTAATAGCATAAGCTGTTAGAAGCCTCGAAATTCTGGATGAATATAAAGGGGGTGGGCATTCTCCCTTATTTTAATCGTAGTACATTGTGAACACAAACCAATGTTTAGCTTCATAGAAAAAAACATGTGAAGATGACTTTGGTAGGAATTTTTCCTGTTGGCTCACAGTGATGAACTGTGAGTGTTATCTTTGAACTGGCACGCAAACACTTGAGTGATGGCTGTCAAATGATAAAGCATAGTGACCGACTGACAGGTAGGCTGGTAAATCAATGTACGTCATCTTTTACTTATCATATTTCACCTGCATTTTTAAGACTGGTGTATTTTATTTAGAAATATAACAACTCTGCATAAACATCCATATAGAAATAGCTTGAAGCTGGATGGATTAGTAAAACATAATACAAAACAATTTTTAAAGTTAAATGGCAAAGGTTATATCAGTATTTGATGTAGCAGAACACATAGTTTCTTACAGGTTTCAAATGCTAGAGCACAAAACCACAACAGATTCCACTTTCTAAACAAAACTAAATGCAATAATCAATCAACACAGTCTTTGTTTTAGACTAAATATGCATAGACAATGTTGTTTGAAATTGTATTGATGTAAGTAAATCTGATCATATCTTATCCAGATGCACCTGCATAATTTTCCCAGTATAAAGAAGCTCACGTGGTTACAGAGAGAATGATTGTGTTTTCTTTAACCAAGTACTCAGATAGGAGTTGTGTTAGATACGAACTGGATCGTACCAGTGTGTGCACTCCTATTTTCTCAGATGAAGAGTTATCACACTTCCTATGATAACCCAGAATATAATAAAAGCGTAGTGTGCCTTTTTTCTCTCGCTCTGTTTTCTGACTGCGTTAGGACAGACACATTCAAACGCTCTATGCTTTTGAATAAAATCACAAAGACAAAGATGCATCTTTCTCTAATTAATGAGCAGTGTGCGTTCCTTCTTGATAAAGATTAAAATCCACCAAAACAAGCAGATTTTTCTGTCTATTATATTAGATTTGTTTGTTTCATAAAAGTGCAACAACAGTGATATGCTCCAATCCTCCCAGTTATAATTTAAAACTGTTCACAATTTCAGTCCTTTACAAACGTACAGGGAAGAGAAAGCCACACCTAATTCACTTGACATCAACTTCCTGTAACTTGGGGCTTAAAATATTTGCAGGAGGTAAGTTCTTTAAAGTAAAACTAGGTCTTGACTAGAAGAACTAGCCTCAAACATAGAAAAATTCAAGAAACACTCTGAATGCCAAAGCAACTTTGCAATCAAACTTGCACTACCAGATGAGTGAGCCGTGTTTTATTTTGTCTGTGTCACATGTCTTTCTCTTTCTGTTATGAAGTTGCACGTGCACACTGACTGTGAAGCTGCATTTTATTTTATGAATAAACGTTAGAGAGTTCAAACAGAATGGGATTAACTGTTTCTCTTGTGCTTATTAGGATACAATTGATATTGATTAGCTGTGATATTTGCCTTAGAACTGCAAGAATAGAGTTTTTCTACATGGTTTTGACCTTTTGGATGCAATTATATGGGGGGCCGTTTAGGACAGAAACTATTTTTCCTCTCACATACACCAATAAATTCATGCACACACCTCAAAAGACACACACACACACTCAACAAAACTGTTTTTTTCTCTCAAACACACTACTACGACATGCACACACCACAGTAACACAGTCACACACACTCACTAAACTAAAATTTAACATATGTTTTATGTGTGTGTGTGATCTGGTACTACACTGAATGAGAGTGTATACATATGTGTGTGTGTGTGTATGTGTGTATACGTGTACACTAATACTTGACTTAATGAGAGGCTATACATGTTTGTCTGTGCGTGTTTAACTGATATTAGACTGTGTGAGAGGATATACGTGTGTGTATGTGTGTGTGTGTGTGTGCGTGCGTGCGTGTGAACTAATACTAGACTGAATGAGAGGCTATACATGTTTGTGTGCGCATGTTTAACTGATATTAGACTGTGTGAGAGGATATATATATATATATATATATATATATATATATATATATATATATATATATATATATATATATATATATATATATATATATATATATATATATTAGGGCTGGGCAAGTTAACGCGTTAATTTTGCGTTAATTCATTAGACTATTAACGGCGATATTTATTTTATCGCGCATTAACGCATGTTGCTCACATGCTTTCAGTCAGTGTCAGTCAGCAGGCGCGCTGACTGCAGCGTGCTGTCACGGCAGCACTCTCCCGCTCCCCCTCCCCTCTCGTACATGGCTCAGCGGCGCCAGCCAATCAGCACGCAGGCTCAGCCTGGCCCGCCCACTCAGCTCTCACACAAACTTAACAAACAAACAGCTGAGAGAGACCGCAGCAGCGAAAAAACATGAACAGGGGAAGTAGCACCGTTTGGCTTTATTTTAATACCGTAAATGAAATCAAGCAGTATGTTTTGTAAAAAGCCGGTTCATTTCAGTGGAAACACAACAAATTTATCTAAGCACGTGAAAAAACATGAAAACGTCGAGCCCCAGAAACGGAGAGAGGAGACGAAACTTCTCTCATTGCCCCGACAGACCCACAGACGTCTCTGACTGAGGCGTTTCAGTCCTCCAGGGAACATCCAGGTAGATCAGTGGATGGATGGATGGATGGATGCATGGATGTTACTGGAGCCCACACATAACATGTAATTAAGACCTTGAAAGAACCCAGTACATATATTAAAAAGTGTTATTTAAGATAACATTAACTAATCCTTTTTTTATCCCACGACGGGGAAATTTATAGGATTAAAGCAACAGGCAGGTGCACACAACACAGACAAAATTACATAAGGATTGAAATATATAAGAGGTGGATTAGCGAAAAAACACTGAACATAACATTATTATTATTATTATTATTATTATTATTATTATTATTATTATTATTATTTAATTGTAATAATAAAATAAAAACCACAAAACCCAAAAGGTCAACAGTTTCATGATACATCAAGCTTAGGGACTGGCTAATATACAGCAGGTCAAAAAAGGCCATATTTTGGCTGCAGTGCTTGCTGTTCTCTTATGAAGAAAAGATCAACTAGTGCACTAAATTCAATAGATGGGTTGAAAATATCCAGTATAAAATAAGTGCTACAAATGTTACAACACTTTTGTTCATATGGCAGCAGAACATTAAAATAAAAGTGCTCTTTACACTACTTTTGAATTCATTCTTGGAGTTTGTAAATATAATGCGATTAATCGCGATTAATCGCGATTAATCAGGGCGATTAATCGCGATTAAATATTTTAATCGTTGCCCAGCCCTAATATATATATATATATATATATATATATATATATATATATATATATATATATATATATATATATATATATATATATATGTGTGTGTGTGAACTAATACTAGACTGAATAAGAGGCTATACATATGTTTGTGTGCGTGCGTGTGTGCATGTGTCTGTGTGCATGTGTCTGTGTGACTGAAATAGTAGTAGACTGAATGAGAGGCTTGTAGTTGTGTGTGAGAGAGTTAAACCTGTCACGGAAGAGGCGGGGCATAGTTTAAAGATTGACTGGTGCATGCGTGGAACCCAAACTCTGCAATATTAGGTATATATGGATTGGCCAGTAGGGGGCAGCAGGCCAGCCAATTACCTGCTGAGCCAACAACAATGAGCTTCCGAGAAAAAGCCGGAGCATGGCTAACGGCAGTGTAAGTAAGGAGAGAATAGTTAAAGCAGCCGCAATTTTAAATAGCATTTTATCATCACCGGATGCAGCAAACAGTGTGGCCAATGTCTTAAAAGAAAGAGCTCCTCCGGTAGTCCCATACTGATTCTGTTGAGACAGAATTAGCTCCTTCACAGCGCTCCCGGGTCACATCACTTCCGTATTCCTCCGCCTGCTACTGCGGCACTATCTATCGCAGTGAATGTTTT
Source organism: Fundulus heteroclitus (assembly GCF_011125445.2). Classification (NCBI taxonomy): domain Eukaryota; kingdom Metazoa; phylum Chordata; class Actinopteri; order Cyprinodontiformes; family Fundulidae; genus Fundulus; species Fundulus heteroclitus. Next base: position 28,580 of record NW_023396795.1, on the reverse strand, counting down.
TTTGTTTTTTTTTTTCTTAACAGAATTTGGACTTTTTATTAATCGTTTCCCATGCCCTGACCTGGTTTAACATGTGTGTAAAAACAGACAATAAAAGTATCACTCTGATGTTCTTCATGCTCAGCTTATTTTCTAGATTCTTGGATTTCATTGTCAGTTAAATATGTATTCTTTAAACCTCTCTAATGTGATTCCTTTCTGTACTGCAGGTTTTTTTCTCCTGGCTTGAGAATTCTTCCTAGGCAGAAGGGGACTGATGTCTGATAACAGAACATCTCTGCTTAACACATCGCAACCAGCAAACCCACAATCCCAATGAAATTTACTGTTGTTTAGTTGCTTCTGGTTTAACATGGCACAACAAAATGTGGCAATAGAATCTATCTTTGAGGAGGATAGACATTTTGGAGTTGATCATGAGGGGCCTTTACCTGATATTCAGACCAGCAATAATAGTTATTCCAGATATTGCTGTAGGCATAAATGCCACAACAGTTAATTTGATGCACCACACTTTTGATCCCCTGCAAAATGATGCATTTTGGCACTATGGCATTGATTTATTCTGCTCTGTATTGACTTTTGTTGAACGACATCAGTTGTAATCTTCAGAATTTTGTTTCCATTGTATGTGTTATAAGTGAAGGTAAAGACTGAATGTTTTAAAAATGATTGTGTGCTTCTGATTAACCTGGATGCTGTATTCATTAAACCTATACTAAACTACAAGTGGATGTTATAAGATATGTCAAACACCAAGGTTTAATTTAAGCTCTGCACACTCCCTGAAAGACCACCAAATTCAACAGTAAGCCACTGAAAAACAATGGTAAAACATCTAACAAGGACGTGTATAAAACAGGCTGGCTTGAGGTAATTTTAAACCTTTCAAAACTAGAATAGTACAAAAATAAAAGCTGAACCATTACAAAAAGACACATGGTTTCTTTGAAGATTCAATAAAAGATCAGGTTGCATGTAATAGTGAGCAGGTGGCAGTAAAATAGATTTAAAAAAATAAAATTTTAAAAATGAAAAAAAATAAGTTTTCAACATAATAGATCAAAATGACTGATTTAAATCAACTTAAAATTGTTTAATTTTTTTATTTTAAGCCAATGTCTTTACTTTAACAAAATAAACTTGCTAAATTGGATCAGCCTTTGCAAGTGTAGCAATCAAGTGTCAACTCTAATGTGAGAACTGTAATCACTCCAAAAAAAAAAAAAAGAAAAAACTTATGTTCTCCCAAATCCTTGGGTGTTCGCAATGGCAAAGTCCATGTTTTCCTTTTACAGTTTATAAGAAGTTACAAGTGGCAGTTTTAAGCAGTTTATACATGTGATGGCCTTGGGGAACATTGGTTTGGAGGACCCTTCTTCACTGCCCTCATGGAGAAACTCAATAGATGGTGCCGGGGAAAGCCGAATGGTGGTATCTCATTTGCTCCAGTTGCAAATGCAAGGATGTTTTGAAGCTTATATGATCCTTCTTCATCTGTGGGGGGAAAAAAAATTCATTAAAAAGGTACAAATTTGTCATTTTCTGTTCAAAGTACATAAAGTAGATGTAGTAATGACTACACCTGTGTTGTACACCTAACTAATAAAACCAAATGTGTGCATACACCAAATAAAAATACATCCAACCTTTTCTCATTTCCTTTTTAAGGCCAGTTAGGATTATCTATATTTTCATATTTTAAGTTTCGTGAACAATTTTTTATTACTTTACATAAGTATTATACACATTTTGTAAAGGTCAAAATGATTACTCTTAAAGTTCTAATGGGTTGATTTTGAACATTTGATTGAATTGGAAGCACACCTTTGGATGTATTTTTGTACAACCCCTCAAACACATTACTACCAAGCTAAAACAAACAAAAAAAGCTCAATATCGCCAGGAGAATTTTGGAGCTCTTTAAGTCTGTCTCATCCTTAGGTACAACTTCAGATACCTGAAGGTGCCACATTCATCCTTTCAATGATACACAGCTCTGGACATCATTATTCACAGTAAAACTTGTCTTGCACAGACATGGGATGAAAGCCCATTCAAAAAAGCAAGTAGCCATTCCTCCAAAGGCTACCTGAAAAGTCAGGTTAGGTCTTGGATATTAACTTTTGCGTCCTGTGCTCTCATGTAGTAAAATTAAAATGTCCTGCCAAAATAGCCATTATTCTAAAAATTGGAATAAATGAAGTAAAAAAAGGTGCTAATAATTAACCATACACTTTCAAACCTCAATGTACCATCCCAACTGAAGTATGCGGTTGGAGTTTGTTTTGCTGTAGGAGGTACTGGTGCACAATATAGAAATGATGGAAATATTGGAGCAGCATTAAACAGACAGTCAAAGCTTGGTCACAAGTAGGATTTTCAAATTCAAAATTACTCAGCAAAAGTTTTCAAAAATTGCTTCTAGGACAACAATGTCAATGTTTTGGAGTGCCAATTAAAAAAAGCCCTGATTCCCATCCCATACAAATTTCTAAACAGGGCTGTAAGTGTGTAGGGAAGAATAGTGGCATTTCTGATTTAGTTAAAGCAGTTCTGTCAAAAGGACATGGCCAAAATTTAAGCAATGTACAAGGGGACTCTTGTGGAAAGATACCTAGTTCAATTCTATTTATATAATATAAAAAGTAATGAATAAAGCATACTACTACATTTACTATATTAGAAAAGGAAAAAGCACAATATTACTTTACCTTCATTTCCTGTTGACAACCGCTAAGCTTCGGCCAGCTGCTCCAGTACGAAACAAAGATGTTAATTCTGTCTCAACAGAATCAGTATGGGCCACCGGAGGAGCTCTTTCTTTTAAGACATTGGCCACACTGAATGTTGCATCCGGTGATGATAAAATGCTATTTAAAATTGCGGCTGCTTGAACTATTCTCTCCTTACTTACACTGCCGTTAGCCATGCTTCGGCTTCTTTTCGGAAGCTCATTGTTGTTGGCTCAGCAGGTAATTGGCTGGCCTGCTGCCCCCTACTGGCCAATCCATATATACCTAATATTGCAAAGTTTGGGTTCCACGCATGCGCCAGTCAATCTTTAAACTATGCCCCGCCTCTTCTGTGACAGGTTTAACTCTCTCACACACAACTACAAGCCTCTCATTCAGTCCACTACTATTTCAGTCACACAGACACATGCACACAGACACATGCACACACGCACGCACACAAACATATGTATAGCCTCTTATTCAGTCTAGTATTAGTTCACACACACACACACACACACACATATACATACATATATATATATATATATATATATATATATATATATATATATATATATATATATATATATATTAGTGCTGTCAGTTAAACGCGTTATTAACGGCGTTAACGCAAACCCATTTTCACGCCGACAATTTTTTTGTCGCCGCGCGTTAAAACACACACACTGTTCCCTAATGCTTTTCCCCCGCCGCGCTCTCCGGACTGTGTTTCTTTTACCCTTGTTCGCTTTCCGTAGTTTCAAGAGTGCTAGAAAACTATAGCAAAACACACCCGCGCAAAGTTTCTTTTACCCTCGGACACATGCGACTTTGGGCTTTTTTCTAAAAGCCCTTCTAAATTTCATGAGTCACGGGTTGCGGGTTTTTTTGGGCAGGTTTCTGAAAGTGAAATCGCTTATTTGGGCTCTTAAATAAGTGATGAAACAGCGGTTATTATGAGACCTGCCTGCACTGCCCACACTCTGTATCCAGCTGAACTATCCCTCCGCCATAGGAGCCGACGGTAGTAAAGGCAGAGAGAGCAACTCTGCACGTATTTTCTGCAGTTTATGGTGCAATAACCGGTGATAACTGCTGAAAGTAGATTACATGGTGCAGATCACCATTTTATCAGACATTGGTTCTGAAGATGAGCTTTTACACGTTGATAACATTGCAGAAACCCAACCCATAAACCGTACTTTAATGCTTATTAATTTGTTTTCTCTGTATTTGACAAACTAAGGCTGAATTACGTTGCCAAACGAAGGACTTGGAGTTACTAAACAGTTGCTAAACAGTCTCATTCAGGGTACTAAGCTCCTGCCCAGTTGCAAGCAAAGTGTAAGACTGGAATGACCTGTATTGTTGTTGGTGTGAAAGCTCAGAATTAGATGTGTGTGAGAGAGAGAGTGAAGAAATGAACAAAACTTATGACTTTATTGAAATGTACAATTTTTATTAATTTATATGTTTGTGCATAATACCATGTCTAGCTTTGTTTAAGAGGCAAAAAAAATATATCGGAAAACAGGTATTTATTTACACATTTGTTTACACATGGTGTAAACATCAGGGCGTCATGATTAGTCATTTAGCCATTATAGTCCAGAGTTTAACATTTGGCACCAGGATGTTTTCATTCCAATTCTGAAAAGTCCTTGAAAAATAACATAAAAATATGTTTTGTACAAGCATATTAGTGTCATTTATTGCAAAATTGCACATTAAAATGCCTAAACAGGCTATTACACTTTCAGAAATAAAAGGATAAAATATGCGATTAATTGCGATTAATCTCGAGTTAACTATCGACATTATGCGATTAACCGTGATTACAATTTTTAATCGTTTGACAGCACTAATATATATATATATATATATATATATATATATATATATATATATATATATATATATATATATATATATATATATATATCCTCTCACACAGTCTAATATCAGTTAAACATGCGCACACAAACATGTATAGCCTCTCATTCAGTCTAGTATTAGTTCACACGCACGCACACACACACACACACACACACACACACATATATATATACCTTTTCACATAGACTACTATTAGTTAAACACACACACACACGTATATCCTCTCACACAGTCTAATATCAGTTAAACACGCACAGACATGTATAGCCTCTCATTCAGTCAAGTATTAGTGTACACGTATACACACATACACACACACACACACACATATGTATACGCTCTCATTCAGTGTAGTACCAGATCACACACACACATAAAACATATGTTAAATTTTAGTTTTGTGAGTGTGTGTGACTGTGTTACTGTGGTGTGTGCATGTCGTAGTAGTGTGTTTGAGAGAAAAAAACAGTTTTGTTGAGTGAGTGTGTGTGTCTTTTGAGGTGTGTGCATGAATTTATTGGTGTATGTGAGAGGAAAAATAGTTTCTGTCCTAAACGGCCCCCCATACAATTAGGTTACATGGGTCCAAAGGTAAGGCAAGGCAAATTTATTTGTATAGCACGTTTCAGTACAAAGACAACGCAAAGTGCTTTACATGATTAAAATACAGGAAAATAAAACAGAATGAAAGCAAGTTGGAATAAAATGTAGAAACAAAATAAAACATGGGAAAATAGAAACTAAAAGAAAACATTAAAAACAGTTGGACTACAAAGTTGAACTAATGGTGTTTTAGTAAAACTGTTTAACCAGAACAGTCGAACGTAATCCTAAACAAATGTGTTTTTAATCTTTAAAGGAACTCAGGTTTCAGCACTTTTACAGTTTTCTGGAAATTTGTTCCAGATCAGTGGGGCATAGGAACTAAATGCTGCTTGTCCCGTGAAAACACTGTGAAAACACAAATGCTGAGACATCAGTCCTTTAATCCTGGAAATGTTCCTCAGGTGATATAAAGCCAACCTTGTAATTGTCTTTAGAAGCTTTTGGAGGTTCAGGTCTGAGTCCATCAAACACACCCAGATTTCGGGCCTGATCAGTGGTTCCTAGATGAAGCGACTGAAGCTTTGTGCTAACTCGTGATCTCTCCTCTATTAGTCCGAAAATTGTTACTTCAGTTTTGTTTTTATTCAACTAAAGGATATTTTGGCACATCCATGCAATGATTTATTTTAAGTGCTTGAAAAGGTTCATAGTCACCTGGTGACATGGTGTTGTAGAGCTGTGTGTCATCTGTATAGTTATGGTACCTGATGTTGTTTTTTTTATGATCTGAGCAAGAGGGAGCATGTAGATATTAAATAAGAGGGGACCCAGGATAGACCCTTGGGGAACCCCACAGGTGATTTTTGTCCACTCTGATGTAAAGTTACCTACTGACACAAAAAGCCCCTGTAAGTCCCTTTAAGTCACTTTAAGTGGGATTAAAACCAGTCGAAAGCTGTACTAGAAAGGCCAAACCAGTTTTCTAGGTACTCTAACAGACCGGAGTGATCAACAGTGTCAAACGCTGCACTGAGGTCCAACAATACCAGCACTGTGGTTCTTCCACTGTCTGCATTTGCATGGATATCATTAAACACCTTGATATCTGTACTGTGCTGAGCATGGAAACTAGACTGGAAAACGTTAAAGCGGCTGGACATTGTAAAGAAAGGTGTTTAATTTTTGAGACGCTTTTTCAATAATCTAACTGATTAAGGGGAGGTTTGAGATGGGCCTGTAGTTCTGCAGAAGTAGTTTGTCTAAAACTCTTAGTTAGTTTGTTTTAAGGAACTGGGGGAAAACTGACAGAAGGGACGTGTTTATTATCTGAGTCAAATCAGACACTATATAAGGTACAAGTATCATTTATGTTTTTGTTGATGAGCTCAGAGAAGAAAGATACCCTTGAATTTTTCAGTTGTAAGTTATATCTGTAAAGTCTCTCTTTATAGATGTCATAGTAAACCTGGAGTTTAGTTTTTCTCCACCTGCGTTCAGCTTTTTGACACTCAGCTTTTTCACTTTTTTCTTTTTTTTCTCTTTTTCACTACTAACTGCTGGATCACTTCTCCACAGGGATTTTTTTCCCCTTTAAACAACCTTTACTTTAAGCGGAGTAATGCAGTCAACTTTTAGAATGAAAGTTATCTACTCATCTACTGAGAAGCAGCATAAGGTTGAAAGAAAGAGTAAGCTTGGATAAAAGTTTCCGTGGCATTGTCCTTAAAGGTACGTTTTGTTATGATGTCCCTTTGGCTAAATGAGTCGCTGGAAATTATGCTTTCAAAGGTAACAAAAAAATGATCAGATAGGGCAACATCAGTTACATTGACCTTCAATAAAGGTAGTAGTCAAAGTATAGTCCAAGTCTGAAAAACCTGAGCTTTTCATTACATATGTAGAGGAGACAAATCTGCAGCAACTGCTATATAAATTGAAGTCTCTAGGAATATTTCAGATAACTTGTTGAATGTATGAAATATTAAGGCAAATATAAAAGCAAAAGCAGGTATTTTAGACAGCTTGCTCGGTGTTATTATACGAAAAAGCAACATTAGTTTTCTGCAAACTTAAAGGCTGTTTTTAAGTTTAGAAGGTAAAAAAAACTCTCTTTTTTGCTGTCTATCGCAAGCTTTTTTTTTTTTTTTTTTTTTACAAACGCTGGCCAAGATAAATGTTGGCACCTGGATTTAATTACATTACTGCATGGGCAATTATGTGTCATCTGGCAAAAAGTTATTTTACCCCATTTGGTGCAATGAGTTGCTTCTCATTTCTTAAACAACCTTGTCGAACCACACATCCCGTGGTCTTGGAAAAGATATCAGTCTGTTTCTTAAGGGTCAAATAATTGGCATGCATCAAGCAAAGAAAACTTGTAAGATTTACTTAAAATAGTTGCAGGAGGTGTGTTGAGTTCCCTTAAATTCAAACCAGGTCTCAACTAGAAAAACTAGCCTCAACCATAGAAAAATTCAAGAAACACTTGGAATGCCAAAAGAGCTTTGCATTCAAGCTTGCAGTACCAGATGAGTGAGCCGTGCTCTATTGTGACAGTGTCTCATATCTTCATCTTTCTGCTCTGATCTTGATGTGCTCACTGACTGTGAAGGTAGCTCTTGTTTTATGAACAGAAGAAACAGGTTTTACAGTGAGTTCAATAAGAATGTGATTTACTGCTTTTTTGTGCATTTTAGGATCTATCAATATTGATAAGATGTAATATTTGTTTCAGAATTTGAAAAATACATAACTTTTCTGTACACATTATGTACTTCATAGTGTCATGAGCTCTGAAACAGGAAACAACAATGGAGACAGGGTGCAGGTGGACAGCTGAGTCTTGTCCTGAGCCATCCATCTTCACCTAAAGGAAAATGTTCTAATGTTCTTCAAAATGTTCTAATTTTGGACAGAGAAGACAGAGGGTTTGAGAGAGGAGTAAAGGAAGCCTTCACATAAAGCAAGAAAAAACAACCTTAAACAGAGGAGGAGGGTTGAGGTTTTAACTTTCAAAAACTTACAACACAGCAATAGGTTTGATTCTTGCTAAGTTTCACCCCTATTCACACCTCCATAAATGTGTCCACAACATTTCTCCAGGAGCTAGGCAAAGGATGAGCCCAAAGACTCTCCATTGTGATGGGCGATCAGTTCTAAATGAATTTGATGTGCTCACTGACTGTGAAGGTGCATCTTGTTTTATAAAAGAAGAAACAGGTTTTACAGTGAGTTTAATAAGAATGTGATTTGCTGCTTTTCTTGTGCAATTTAGGATCTATTATTATTGATAAGCTGTGATATTTGACTCAGAATTAGAAGAATACATAATTTTTCTGTACTGTTTTGACCTTTTTGTATACATTGTGTACTTCATAGTGTCATGTAGCTAGAGCTCTGAAACAGGAAACAACAATGGAGACAGGGTGCAGGTGGACAGCTGAGTCTTGTCCTGAGCTGACCATCTTCACCTAAAGGAAAATGTTCCAATGTTCTCCAAAATGTTCTGAAGTTGGACAGAGAAGACAGAGGGTTTGAGAGAGGAGTAAAGGAAGCCTTTGCATAAAGCAAGAAAAAACAACCTTAAACAGAGGAGGAAGGTTGAGGTTTAAACTTTCAATAACTTACAACACAACAATAGGTTTTTCTTGCTAAGTTTCACCCCTATTCACACCTCTATACATGTGACCACTGTCTGTAGCCAACATTTTGAAGAAGAATGTTTTCAAGATGACATTAGAGAGAGGATTTTTGGTAGTTTTTTCTTTTTTATAATGTAGAATGTGCCGGGACATTTGGTTACCCGACCAGAGGGGCGGAGTGGTATGATACACTTGGAAAGAATGCTCACTGTTGCGAAGCCAACTTATTTTATGCAACTTTGGTCTTATTTTTATATCCTGTATAGCTCTTCTGGATAGGTGCAAACCACATTTCGTTGCTTTGTACTTGTTACAGTGCAATGAAAATAAAGTTGAATTCTATTCTATTCTATTCTATTTTTCTAAAGTCGCTTGTAAATTTCATGAGTTGCGGGTTGCAGTTTTTTGGGCTTGTTTCTGAAAGTGAAGTCGCTTGTTTGAGCTCTAAACTAAGTGACGCTGAAATATCCCTCCGCTTCATAACACATTTCAACTCATCCTGACAGGAGCAGAGAGTAAACTCAGAAAAAGCCGATCTGCCCTTATTTTGTGCAGTTTACGTTTGCAATAACTGATGATAACTGCTGAAAGTAGATTAGGCAGTGCAGATCACCATTTTGAGCAGAAATTGGTTCTAAAGATGAGTTTTTACTCCCTGATAACATTGCAGAACCCAACCCATAAACTGTACTTTATTGCTTATTTGTTGTCTTTTTATTTTTCTAAAATGTAAAATTAGTATTACTATAAATTTAAATGCTTAATACCAAGTCTATCTTTGTTCAAGAGGTAAAAAAAAATATTTCAGCATGAAAACGGGTATTTATTTACAAGGGGACCGATAGGGCATTGGGACTTGCTCAACAGCCGATCCCGCACAGTGACGTCACAAACTGGGAGGTGGCAGCACTGTTCTTGACCAACATGGATGCCTCCACTAAAGGATATTCGAATGAAAATTACTCTTAATTAAAAAAAACTTATCATTTATTGAAAAGTATGTAATAATTTTATATTTAAAGTACTTTCAGCAGTTTGAATTCTGATTTTGACCGGACTTCTCCTTTAAAGACTTTTCATCTCAGCGCTGCATGTCCCGAGCCCGTAACATCGTCAGTGACCCCTCACACCCCCAGCATGAACTGTTCTCCCTGCTGCCCTCTGGGAAGAGGCTTCACAACATCCGCTGCAGGTCCACCAGGTTCTGCAACAGCTTTTTCCCCATTGCCATCAGACTGTTGAACTGTTGAACTCTAAACTGGACTCTGTATCACACATGCACAAAACTGAACTTTATGGCCATTTTCACTTCATGTGCACTGCCAACGTTGCAGAATTTTAAAATCCATTTAAATTTAAAAGTACACAACTGAATGTTTACTGCATTTTTGCACCATTATTATTTTTTCACTGCCAGCATTGAACTTTCTTAATATTCTTAATATTTTGCACTATAAACATGGTGGAACATTCTTCTGCACACTTTTTATACAGGGCTTTTCTCCTGCAGTGTACATTCTTATCACTTCTGCACTTTATATTGTATTTTTATTGCAATCTCATTACATTGTCGTATCTGTATACAACAAAATTGTTTTGTATGCACTCTCTAATGAAAATAAAGTTTGTCTAAGTCTAAGATAAAAGTGGTATATCTAGCAATGGCTTAAGTGCATGAACAGCATTTGTTGGTCGTAGTTAACCGAACGTTCAAGTCCAACTGGATCAACTTTGCTTTTTATCTACCAGGAGCCATATTTTAGAAGTGTTAATACATTTTAAGCAATCCTGCTACCGGGTTTCAGGCCTACTAAGTATCAAGCTTTGATTATTTCTTTAACTGTGTAGAACAAACTAGAAATGTTTTATTTTTCAGCAGTTCTCTGATTACCAATTAATTCATTTCTGCATGTTACCATTGATTATTAGCTATTAGTTGTGTGTGTTTCTAGTCAGCTAAAGGGAGCTATTTGGTTTATTAACCCCTCATATAGATAAAGAGAGACATGTTTGTTTGTGTTTGTGACTTGCTGTCTGAAAAGCTAGTGCTTGAATTATCTCTTTTCAGGTTAGTTACATTTGTGAGGTTATTTAGTTAATAATTATCAAAAAAATACCTTTATTATTAGCTGCCAATTGTTGTTATAAATTTTATTTATTAAAATTTACTAGGGGCTAAAAAAATCCCACAACAGGTTTGAACATTTAAATGTTTCTTGTAATTTTGGTTAATGATAATTCATTATTAACATTAATAACTACTAATTAATTATTACGATCTGGCAGCCCAAACAATTACCTTATGTTAAATATCTTGTAATGTATGTTTCAATGACAATAAAGATGATATTACTATTACTATTACTACTATTGGTTTTGGGTGATTTTGGTTACACATCACATATAATGAATTATGATTTTTATTATAATTGTATTAAATAAAGTTTATCAAAAAATTGTAATTGCTCATCAGAACAATTGTCACAAGGCTTTTACAAGAAATTAAGAGCTTTTTAGGTTATAAACTATGTTTTGTTTTTTTTTGTCATTTTCCATATTTATGGACAGAGCTCAATCAGCCTCATTTCACAAAACAAAAAAAAATTCTTTACTTTGTGAAAGTCCCAAAATTTAAACATAATTTTTAATTTGCTGCTCATAATATATATATATATATATATATATATATATATATATATATATATATATATATATATATATATATATATATATACAGGGTGCAATTTTGCTGGGGGGGATGGGGGGGATTTTCCCCCCCTCTGGTTGTGACGTCCCCCCCTCTGGTCATTCGTGATTTATCCCTGGGGGGGATACATTCCTCCCCCTTCTGATCTGAATAAGTAATATTATCAGGGGTTTAATGTTCTCCGTCGCTGTGAGGAAAATGAGCGCAAAATGTTCCGTGTAGACTTTTTATTCAAGATTTTAAACAGAAGCTGCGCTTAACCAATGAAATCTGGCAGAGCTAGGACATTAGCCAATCAGAAGGAGAGTAGGGCGGGTCTTTGCAAAGCGGAAATCTACCAGTCTGAGGTTTATCGGTGTTCAATCATTTTAACTTTTAAAAGAAAATCTCAAACTGACCACAGATGCATGAATGAAAGTAGCGGTAGTCAAAGGTTTTCTTTGGATTTATGTGAACCAGCAGGTCAGAAAGTTCAGTGCATAAAACAGCTGACAACAACTTCCCTCGGTAAGTGTGTCTGTTGCTGTTATGTTTTATTTAAAACTGAAAGAGTAACGCTGTAGCCCAGCTAATTTAGCATGACGCGCTTTTTTTAAGAAGAAGGAGGGTCGGAATGTGAAACGATGTCCCGGTTTGACTGGGTCTGATTCGGACAAAGTAAAAAACAAAATTATAAATAATATTCCACCTGCGCTTTTCTGTAACAAAGAAGGTCGTGGAGGGGCTGTTGAACATCTCCAGCAGTCAATGAGCGAGAGGTGGGGACACAGAGTATATTGGATTGATTTATATTGAATGTTACAGTAGAGTTAATGTACAGGTGTGAAGAAGATGATGTAATGATGCAAGCTGCTGCATTTTGAATTAGCTGCAGTTTATGGAGGGTATTGAAATTGTAAAGTGGAAATGTGAGTGGACAGTGGACTAGTTTGGCAAAAGTGCGAAGGAAGAACTTGCTTGATGCTGTAAATATTAAAGTTAACCTGGTGATGTTATGGATGTGGAAAGTGAAGGAGATTATGCAGAGGGCTGTCCAGGATGGTGCAAAGGCTCTGAAGCTGGAAGGTGGGAGAGATACAAGAATTGTCAATGGAACTACCAGATTTGGTTAAAGTGGACTTGTTACAATAAGCAAATGAGGTTACTAAGGTGGCATGACGTCCACGGCCCGGGAATATATGGGCTGACTAGAAAATGTTTTCAGTCAAATTGATTGTTTTTGCTTTAACCCCTGAATATGATGGATTTTTCAAAATTGATATTAATACATGTCTTGTGTCCTTCACATTTGTAAATTAATTTTGTTGCTTGTATTTAAAGAGTATTATTACATTTTCTGCTCAAAGCGGTTAAAGTAAATTAATACCCACTCCTGAGTCCCGACAGTAGATGCCGCAAGTTTAAAAACAAAAGTCTAACCTACTGGATCTAGCTAGCTACCTGAAAGAGCAGCTGCAAGCTAACCGTTATTAATAAAACTTCGATTCATTAATACAACTTTTGAAATTATCCCCCCCTCTGTTTTTTTTGCAAATCGCACACTGTATATATATATATATATATATATATATATATATATATATATATATATATATATATATATATATATATATATATATATATATATATATATATGTGTGTGTGTGTGTGTTCTGTCTCTCCTTGAGGTCGGTTGTTTTTTCTCAGCTCTCTAGAGCTCCTTATCTGCTATTAACCTTCCCTCTCTCTCCTGCTATTTGCTTTTGCTTTGTCTTTTGTGCCATTTCTTCATAGCAACCGAAAGCTCTAAGGAAATTATGGATCTCGTCAGCTGGTCTCTCAACGCTATTGATCAAATTTTTTAAACTGGAAAGCAAAGGACCGGGGAGCGTGCCTGTCCCCACGAAAATTTTTTTGCGGGATACATTTTGGACCTGTGGGAGAAATGGTCCACGGTGTGCCTCTCAATTCCTTCTGTTGAGGACGTAGAAGATGTCTACTTATTCGGATTTACGATACTTGGATTCCTCTTTTTTGGTCTCGGAGGATATTTAATGGATCAGCACCTTCAGAAGCTGCTGGCGGTCAACATGGCCTTGATGAGACTGCCAGCAGCAGTCGACGCGATCACTAAGGCGTTGAACGAACAAAACGGACGGCTTGATAAGCTGACTGCGGTTGTGGTACACAGAGGTGAGATTGGATAAAACCTGGAAGTTTGAACGTTAACTAGCCCATCGATTGGAATATTGGAATTGGATCCAGGAGACAGCGACGAAAAAGACTCTAAAGCTGAAAGAAAAGTTGGTTTCAACTTGTTCTCATAACAAGTTCTGTTTTTCAAATCAGACTTTCCACTATCAAATTCTCACTGAGTTGTTGTGGCGACATCGCACAAATCCCTTGCTCCCCCACCACCCATTCCCTGCTAAGACATTTGTGGAGCCGTCAAGCTGGAGCTGCGAAGTGATAGACTTTCCATTAAGGACACTTGCCTGCCGGAGGGACGGCCTTCATGGACATACAGATTTCCACACAACATGCACCCAGACAAACATATGCTCACAAATACAGATGACTTTACCCGACCAGCATTCAAATGTTTACCTTTCTGCATATATGTGTCTCATAATTAATTGTGCTTTTCGTGCAAATGAGGTTTTTTGTCGGATGCTTCACATTATGTGTGGAAACACATAATGAGAAGCACCTGTCTTTTTTATCTCCCTCCAATCCCCCAGTGTTAATCTTTCTTCAACAGATCTTCAAGGGCAGCGCCTGTGGACTCCATGTAAAGCGGGGTCTGAGGCAGTTTGGAGGAATGCGCCTAACGGCTGCGCTGAAATAGCAGCGGCCGACTGGCTGCGTTCCTTGGCAACGCAAGGCCTCAGTCAATCGTTCCCCCAAAATGTTTGTTAAGTGTTTGTGATGGACGGTTGTACTGGAACTGAAATTTCGATTGCAATGCAAATTGCAGTTGATAAATAAAATTGATTGACTGATTGATTGATTGATTGATTGATTGATTGATATATTACAATATGTATTTTATAGCAGCAGGGCAAAACATGGAAATTTGAATTGAATATGAACAATTTATTTAATTTTGTTAATTTTCCTTCAGGTACAATAAAGTGTTTGTGGATTAATAGAATTGATATGCTTGCTGACCTGTATATTAACCTGTCACTTCAGTGCTCCTTTGTTGCCATCTGGTGGCTAAAGAGAAGATCTTAACCTTTCCAATAAGTTTTATTTGTCTGCTGTAACTCTTCTTTTTTTTCAGTGTCCTGTCTAGCAATGTGGCAATAGGAATTGATGTCTCAATGCCAGATAGAGCTCGACAGATTTTGCTTTTACAAGTGGTGCGAACAGCTTTCGCCATAGTGCTCTACTTGATTTATGCTTGTAAATAGCTTTATTGTGATTCCTGCAGGGAGAATTTCAAATTATATGAACATTACAATGGGAGAGTAAAGGAAGAACAAGAAGTGAGAGAGAAAGAAAAAAAAGAGTAGAGGTGAAAGAAAGAAGAGATAAAAGGGAGAGAATGATAAAACCTTCTCCGACTGCTCCATCACCTGGAAAGAGAGATGCAAAAAGAACAGCACAACCAACAGACATAAAGCAACAGATACAATCGAATAACACCTAGATGCCATTGCTAAATCATATATATTATTATGTAAGCTGACATGTGTAATGTGATACCTGAAAAAAGAAAGTGAAAGAACATAAATAAATAAATAAATTATAAGATTACTGTATATAAGTGAACATTTAATACCTGGGACCCAGCACCTGTGGGAGTTTGTGAGAGTGCAGTAGTTTAGGTGAAAATTATCCAGAAGGAAATAGCTTGATAGTGGTTGTGGAGAACCAAAGGCCCGCCTTCCCCGAGCACAGAGGCAGGAGTCAGGGGACCCATAATCCCGGACTCGGGAGAGGGAGCGGACCACACCCATACCTGAAAAAAAAAAAAAAAAAGGAAAACTGATTCACACCATCCCTCCCTTGTGCCCCACTCACCACACACAAAGTTTAAGAAAAAAATAAATAAATAAATAAACGCTGTACACACATTCCATCCATCCAACACTGACCAGAGGGGGGGGTCTCCCCAAATCGACTATACGACTGCTTGTGCCCGAACCCCGGCCCCGCCCCCGGACCAGACGCCCCCCGGACCGGGCCCCCCAAAGAGGGCGGGCCAACACGACCCGTACGAGCCACCCAGCCAGAGCCCCCCTCACTCCCTAAATACCTAATAAACCCCCTCCCTCCCCCACCTTACCCTAGCCACCCCTGCCCCCCGCCCCTCCTGGGGGGAGCGGAGGCGTCAGCCCCAGACCTGGCAAGCCGCTGACTACCTATTGCAGCCCCCCACCAAGACCCCGGACACAGTGGCCCGCACCTCCTCCAGGCCCCAGACTCTTTGCTGCCATCGGAGAACGGGGGTGTGCAGAAGACCCCGATCCTCCCTACGCCCGCTCAGATGTTGTGTTGTTGCATGTTGTTCTCAAGTGCGTTTAAAAACTGGGAGCGCCGAAGGGGGTGCACGGCACAGCCCACCCCCCCCCTCCGGAAGGAAGCTGGTGCCAGCGCACCCCCTTTGGGCAACTGCCCAGAACCCTCAATGTCTAAGTGCGAGAGGAGGTGAAGGGAGCTGTCCGAGGTGAGGCTCACACAACATAAGCCCCCCCCCAGACGTCTTCCCCCCATACCATGGCCTACATGAGTGTGCGTTGTGAAAATGTTTGGAGTGAAAGTGTCTAAGATGCATGATAAAATTGGGGAGAGGGGCGTCACCAGAAAGTGGCAACCTCCAGTAACGCCCTCTCCCCCAGTTACCTACTGTAACTCTTATCATCACGTCCGGCTTAGGGTTTTGGTCCACTGATAAAACACCTTCAGTTTCAGATTTCCGACTGTCCTCAGGAGATGAAGTAATTTTTCTGAATTTTAGATTTTTGTGACAACCTTTTCCATTGCAGCACGGTCGCATCACGCAAAAACTATCGCGTTGCTCCGTCAGCCATCATTTATTTGTCCTTCCTCCATACAAGTACAATTTCTTTTTCATGGCCAATACAAAACAACAGTGCCCTCTATAGCCAAAATGCAAATCACAGCATTTTCTTTACAGAATGTCTCCAAATCCAAACAAAAATGTACTTGTTCTCAACTGCTTAATACAAAATAAAAACATAACACATCAACATACATAACATAAATCAGTTATTGATCAGTTATTGATGTACAAACTTCACAAAATGGCGTTTACACTGGTGTTGACAAGGGGATGCCTTGGCTCAATATTGGCCACACTGTATCATCTAGGTGAGGGGTTCATCCTGTTAGACATCTATTCAGATCCAAAGAATGAGATTCAATTTTCGGCTTGACTCCAAGATAGTTCCAGGCATAGACATATATAAAGAGTAGACCCCGCATCGACTGCTCTCACCTATAGGCGCTGACGAGAGTTAGGGGGGCCATCTTGGGGCGGTCGACAACTCAGTTCAGTGTAATGTGTTAACCAGGTGCAGAAGCAATTTTAGTCAAATATACTCGCTGAATATTGAATTAATTTTCACGTTGTTTTTTTTCTGAAAACTTTAAAGCTAAAGCTATTGTAACAAATGGTTCAGTGCATTTAAATATTCTTGGTGTGGTTAAAAGTAATTGAATATTCTGACAAAGTTTATGAACGCTGCAAAACACAGCCACTCAAACATTTTAATAATTTTTTGTTATTATTATATACAAAAACACAGTTACAGTGTATATATATATATATATATATATAGATAGATAGATAGATAGATATAGTGTGCGATTTGCAAAAAAAACAGAGGGGGGGGGGGGTCCTTTCAAAATTCTTATTAATCAATAAAAAGTTTGAATAATAATGGTTAGGTAGCAGCTGCTATTTCAGGTAAATAGCTAGATGCAGTAGATTAGACAATTGTTTTTAAACTTGTGCCATCTACTGTCGGGACTCGGGAGTGGGTATTAGTTTACTTTAACCACTTTGAGCAGAAAACGTAATAATACTCTTTAAAAACAGACAACAAAAAATGAAATTAACAAATGTGAAGGACACAAGACGTATTTATATTAGGGCTGTCAAACAATTAAAACGATTGAATTTGAATCGATTAATCACATAATGTCGATAGTTAACTCGAGATTAATTGCAAATTAATCGCACGTTTTATCCTTTTATTTCTGAAAGTGTAATAGCCTGTTTGGACATTTTAATATGCAATTTTGCAATAAATGACACTAATAATATACATGCTTGTACAAAAAATATTATTATTTTGTTATTTTTCAAGCACTTTTGAGAATTGAAATGAAAACATCCTAGTGCCAAATGTTAAACTCTGGACTATAATGGCTAAATGACTAATCATGACGCCCTGATGTTTACACAATGTGTAAATAAATTTGAAAATAAATACCTGTTTTCATGCTGATATATTTTTTTGCCTCTTAAACAAATATAGACATGGTATTAGGCATATACATATAAATTAATAAAAATTTTACATTTCAATAAAGTCATAACTTTTATTGTTTGTTTTTTCACTCTCTCACACACATCTAATTCTGAGCTTTCACACCAACAACAATATTTTTGCTTGCTGTTTAAATCCATATTCATACAGTTTAAGCCTGGAAAAAGGTTTTAAATTTCCAGGTCATTCCAGTCTTACACTTTGCTTGCAACTGGGCCAGGAGCTTAATACCCTGAATGAGACTGTTTAGGAACTGTTTAGTAACTCCAGGTCCTTCGTTTGGCAACGTGATTCAGCCTTAGTTTGTCAAATACAGAGAAAACAAATTAATAAGCATTAAAGTGCGGTTTATGGGTTGGGTTTCTGCAATGTTATCAGCATGTTAAAAAATCATCTTCAGAACCAATGTCTCAAAATGGTGATCTGCACCAAGTAATCTACTTTCAGCAGTTATCACCGGTTATTGCACCGTAAACTGCAGAAAATACGTGCAGAGCAGCTCTCTCTGCCTTTACTACCATCGGCTCCTATGGCGGACGGATATTTCAGCTGGATACAAAGTGAAGGCAGGTCTCTTAATAAACGCTGTTTCGTCACTTATTTTAGAGCCCAAATAAGCGATTTCACTTTCAGAAACGTGCCCAAAATAACCGCAACCTGTGATTCATGAAATTTACAAGCGCCTTTAGAAAAAAGAACTCCAAAGTCGCATGAAATAAACAGTCTGTGCAACAGTGAGCGCGGGTCTATTTTGCTACAGTCTCTAGCGCTCTTAAAACTATGGAAAGCGCCGAGGATAAAAGAAACACAGTCCGGAGAGCGCGGCGGGGGGAGAAACATTAGGGAACGGTGTGTGTGTTTTGGCGCGCAATTATTGGCGACAAAAAAAAAAATTTGGTGTTGTTGTCTAACAAAGTGAACGCGTTAATAACGCGTTAAAACTGACAGCCCTAATTTATATACATTTTTTAGAATACATAATATTACTTATTCAGACCAGAGGGGGGGGGAGGAATATGTATCCCCCCCAGGGATAAAACATGAATGACCAGAGGGGGAGGGCATCACAAACAGAGGAGGGGGGGGGGGTAAATCCCCCCCAGCAAATCGCACCCAGTATATATGTTTCCTCTGAGTTCCTGTGTAGAGCTTCTAATTTGTGCTGATCAGAAGTGGAGGCAGCTGGCCAGACTAACGTCACCAAGCTTCTTCACCTGGCAGCACAAACTCAATGCTTGCTCCAGCCCAAGCACCAGATGATCAACCCCAGCTGGGAGCAGCTCAGATCAGACCAGCTCGGAGGAGCTCATTTCATTCTTTCTCTCTCTCTCTCTGCCACCTATTTCTCTCTTTCCCTCTCTTCTCCAACCAGTTATGATTTTTAAATCCCATTTTAAGTTATCCAATGCGGGGCTTCCCTTTGATTTTTCCAAAAGAATTTCCTTTTGATTTGTTATGGTCCAAGAGCCAGGCCATAACAAAAAAATCTATCTATCTATCTATCTATCTATCTATCTATCTATCTATCTATCTATCTATCTATCTATCTATCTATCTATCTATCTATCTATCTAGATAGATAGATAGATAGATAGATAGATAGATAGATAGATAGATAGATAGATAGATAGATATGTATTGCAGCTGCTCTGTGAAGGCATCAGAGCTTTGTTAGACATTAGCGAATAATATATATATATATATATATATATATATATATATATATATATATATATATATATATATATATATATATATATATTGAATAATATATTAATTGGTGAATATATTATTCACCAATGTCTAAAGCTCTGATGCCTTCACAGAGTATATGCAATTTTGGAGAGACTAAGTCACAAAAACTTGGACGTGACCTTATCTCTCTGTTATCTCTCTGTCTAATATTAGAAAAATCACATTATAATATAAACAATATCTTTTAATCTTACTTGTGAAAAGTTATCCCTCGAGCCCTGACGTAAATAGTCCATCGATTTAAACAAAAATACGCCGCCCAGTGCTGAGGTATAATTAGTGCGTTGAGCTTTAATCAGCAGGTTAGGGTATCAGGTTGTAGTTTTGAGACGTTGGTAGAGTTGGTTGATTACATGAGCCTGTGTTTATCTCAATATTTACTGGGGAACCCTCTGTTCTATTGATTGAAGTCTTTGTATAATTCTGATAATGTCCTTGGTGTCAATCTTACCTTTGTTCATCTTGGAAATTAAAATAGGGCAAAAATTTAAATCAAAATTAAAATATCCCACATTCCTTAAATCTGAAGTAATCCATATATGAGGGTAAACAATGTAAGAATAACTATAAAAACTGAGTATATTAAATTACTTAATTCCGGTAAATCTATCAAATGAGTACCAGATGAAAACTTCACCTTCCAGAGCACAGGGAAAGGTCACTGATCACCCCTTCCATTATTGATCAACTAAAAGAGTATCTATGTTTTTCCCCTAGAAAATTGCTATTGACTCAGTATGAAACATTTCAGTTCAAAATAAAACATTTCATATTATATAACAAAATAATATTTCTAATTTTCTTACAACTCTAAAAAAACAGTTAGTCTTTTTTATCTCCTCCCATGTGCATGCATGACACTGGTGTCATTTTAACTTGTCGCTAGAAATTTGTTTCCCAAAGATCTCACATTGATTATATAAATGGATGGAAGAGATGGCTTAAATTTCCTCCTTCTCCCTCTTTTTCAGGCTCTGCAAATGACTCAGCAACTGCAGAGTCATCTAAGTATTTCTGTAGATGACAGGGGTCAGACTTATGCTGAAAGTCTGATGTGTACAGCGTGAAAAAGGAATAATGAGAGTACAGTCCCCTGTGGTGCTCCTGTTTTTCTGACCACCTGATTAGACACACAGACCTTTAGTCTCGAAAGCTGTGGTACATTTGTCAGTCATTGATCCAGGTGGTTGTTGAAGCCTCAATCTGAGTCTTCTGGAGTTTCAGACGAAGCAGATCAGGCTAAATTGTATTAAATGCACTGGAGAAATCAAAGAACATGACCCTGCTTTGTCCAGGTGACACTGGGTTTGTTAAAGCAGATGCGTGATGGCGTCTTCAACTCCAACTCCACGGCGATAAGCAAACTGCAGGGGGTCCTGATATGTGCTGGTTTGTTTACACAGGTTGGCCAACAGCAGTCTCTCCAGGATTTTCATCATATGGGATGTCAGGGCAATGGGTCTGTAGTCGTGATTGATGACTGATGGGTGAGTTTTCAGGATGTCTTCCATAACAGCGGTACCTTCTCTTGGGTCAAGCTTAGGTTGACCCAAGAGCTAAAATCACTGATCAGGCCCGAAACCTAGGTGTAGTGATGGACTCAGACCTCCAAAAACATCTAAACACAATTACAAGGTAGGCTTTCTATCACCTGAAGAGCATTTCCAGGATTAAAGGACTAATGTCTCAAAAGGATCTGGAAAAACTAATCCATGCATTTATCTTTAGTCAAATTGACTACTGCAATGGTGTTTTCACAGAGACTTGTTATCAGTGGATCAACCCTCCAGACCACTCACGTCTTCTGGCTCCAGCCTTCTCTGCATACCTTGAACCAGAAGTAAACATGGAGAATGAGCATTTAGTTCCTATGCTCCACTTATCTGGAACAAACTTCCAGAAAACTGTAAAAGTGCGGAAAACCTGAGTTCTTTTAAATCAAGATTAAAAACAGATTTGTTTAGGATTGCTTTTGACTGTTCTCGTTAAACTGTTTTACTGAAACATCATTAGTTCAACTTTTTTAGTCCAACTGTTTATTGATGTTCTATTTTGTTTCTACATTTTATCCATACTTGCTTATATTCTGTTTTATTTTCCTGTATTTTAATCATGTAAAGCACTTTGCATTGTCTCTGTACTGAATTGTGCTATACAAATAAATTTGCCTTGCCTTGCCTAGGTTGAATTGGTGCAGCAGAGTCACACAGAGCTGCTCTTCACAAGCCTTCAGGAGTCTGGGGCTGACCTCATCCTGAGGTCAGCCCCAGATTCCTGAGCGGTAAAAGCTCTGTCGCCTCTGAGCTCAAGTTTAGATCTTGGTCCCTCCAAGTAGTAGCGTTCTGGACCAACTGAAGACGATTAAGGGAAGACTGGCTGAGTCCACTGTAGAGAGCATTGCAGTAATCGAGTCGAGTTGTAATAAAGGCATTAATTACTGTCTCAAGATGTTGTTTTAAGAGAATGGGCTTTATCTTTGCTAGCTGCCTGAGGTGATAAAAACTGGACTTGATCACTGCTCCAACCTGGCAATCTAGTTTAAGATCACTGTCTATATCAAAACCCAAGTTTGAAATGGTCTGCCTTAAGTAAGGGGCCAAAACCAACAGGAGATGGTTCACAAGAACTACTGCGACGAAACTCCATCACCTCTGTTTTCTTGTCATTTAAAGTTCAAAAGTTTAACGCCATCTGCTCTTTGATGTCTTCAAGACACAATAGTAAGGGCTTGATTGAAAAGGCTCCGTTTTTAGTGACATGTATATCTGACTGTCATCAGCATAAAAATAAAAGGAGATCCCACGTTTCCTGAGTATTGAATAAGTATTGAACAGCAATAATGTTGGGCAGATTCTGTTTTTGCATCTTTACATGTGTTCTGATAATGACAGCAGCAATTCTTGAGGATCTGGAATGAAATCTGCAATTAATCCTTTTTCCATTTCCGTTCGGCTCTGTGGCATTCCCGTCTGACGACAAAAGTTTTGTCATTAAACCATGGCTCAGCTTTGGCTTTAGGTTGCATGATTTTCTTAGGGGCCACAGTGTCCAGAATAATCCTGCAGGATACATCCAACAAGGAACTTAAGTGCTCTGTATCAGAGTCAAAGGGACAGTTGCTCAAAGGCAGAAGAGAATTGACTAGCAGTAAAAGGGTTAACAACACAACAATGATAAGCGGGAGTGCAAAGTCTACCTATGGCACAGGATAGAGCAAGATTAAACCAAACAGGCATATGATCAGAAATACTATTTTTACCTATTTCAATATTAGTCACAGAGAGGTGGTGAGAGAGAACAAGGTTCAATGTATGCCCTCTCCATGTGAAGAGAAATCTTTGCTTCAGTTGTTTATTATTTCTGCTTTTGTGATGTTAATCAGCTGCTCCTTGTTTTAAACCTCCCTGTTCCTATGGTCATGCATCACAACAAAAAAGCACAACATAGAAAAGTATTTTGAAAAATCAATCCAGCTGCATAGCATCATATACAAGTAGGTCAAAGTAATTTTTAAGTTTAAGAAGATACAAAATAATAAAATTTGAATCTGTTTTACCAGAATGGATTGGATTTGATTGCTTTTGTACTTTAAAGAAAACTGTTTATCTTGTAAAAATGCAGGCATTTGCTGTGAATTGGTGCTATATATTTTCCAATACTGTGACAGACTGGCGACCTGTCCAGGGTGTACCCCACCTCTTGCACACTGAACGCTGGAGATAGGCACCAGCACCCCTCGTGACCACATGAGGGATCAGCGAGTCAGAAAATGGATAGATGGAAATTTTCCAATATGCCTGTTTGTCAGTTTCTGCCTTTTCTGTTCTGAGAAATGGGAAGACGTTCTCCATAAAGAGGTCATTGCTGCAAGATAAAATAAGATTGATGGGGGCTAGAAACAGTCCGTATTGAACCAGCTTATTAGTTGCAGTCTGAAGAACATTGGATTCCTATGATGATATGACCAGAAAAGCCAGGATGCACAAATGCAATAGGCACTGATATGTTGTTGAGGACCTGTTTCCCGACTTGCCCCATCCTGACCCAACTCAAACCACTACAAGGAAATTCACATCTGCCTCCCAGGACGAAAATGTCATGATTTTGGCGTTTTTTTTTTTTTTTGACTGATCGTTCTCCACTTCATGTTCATCTCAGCCACCTCCCAGTCACCACTTTCTCACCATAATCAACTCCACATGCCACTGACTAATTATCCTCAAGTCATCCCACCTGGTTCACTGCCTATATATACCTGCCTCACTTAAACACTCTCTGCCAGAAGGTCTCGTCTTGCTGCCTGCATATGTTTTCCCCAGTGTTTGTGTCCCTCAACCTGATTAGCATGTGGACCTGTTCTCTTGCTTCCCTCACTAGTTTGCCTTACTAATGCTTGCGTGCCCCACCTGCTTCAGATTGTTCCTGGGGATTATGTGCCTTGCTGTTTCCTTGATGGGGACCCATTGGCAGCATCTGGTCAAGTCACGCTCCTCAGCATTATCCAGCAGAGTTGTTCCTTCTTGCACAAAATCTTAGATTCCTCATCTTTAATACAACTTTTAAACATAAGGTGTCTGGCTTGAATATTGAGTTCTCTGCCTTTCAATTTCATAACAGAGAGAACATGTCCTACACAAATCATACAGTTTAAGTCTTTATTCAACAGAAAAAAAGAATTAAGACAGACTAAATTAATTTAAATTACTATTTTCATACATTTTATGATTAAATACATGGATCTTCCCACAGGCAAATGTTCCTTAAAAATATTTTAAGCATTGAGAAGATCTTATTAACATCATTCAGTTTGACACTTTGAGATCATTCCTGTCGATTTTAATTAGCCCATATATATATATATATATATATATATATATATATATATATATATATATATATATATATATATATATATATATATATACACATCACAGTTGATAGTTCACATTCTTTTTCTTATCAAGTAGTAATTCAGAAATCCAACAAAAGTAGCAACTACATTTTACATGGATTCAACATATGGTTGATATTGCAATGTAACATTTACTCTGTTTTTCACCCGATTACAAGAAATACCAAAATCCCAGAAAATGGCTCTAACCAGCATAAATCATAAGTAAAGTTTTGTTAGATATTAAATGATGATTCTTCTTTGACCTCAATTTACCAAAATCCTGTCATCAGCAAACTGACAATCTGGGTAACAATTGATGTCAGGTCGCCTGAAGCACCATTTCTGTAATCAGTGCACCTGTAAAAAGACACATACAATTTGTCAGTCAGTTGCAACATGATCTTTGTCTTTACAAAGCCATGAAAGCAATATAAATTGACCAGTCGCCTGTTTTGCTCCAAGGACTAGTGGTCCTAGTGATAGACTTCCTGATTCATGGTAAGATACGTCTCTCCAGACGTGGGAGAGATGACCCGGATAGCAGTCCTGCAAATAAGCAAACAACAAAAATAGAGGCTTCTAAAAGGTGCACAATTTCACTATATATGATTTAGCCACACCAAGTCCACAATGGTACTTACAGCCGTGCAACTGTTGTTTGTCAAAAGACACAAGTGAACATTGCAGTGCAGGTAGATCTCTGTGTGGTTGGTAAAAGTGAACATCCTGAAGGAGAAACGTGCCGCAGTGGAGACATCGTTCTGAATCACCTCTACGGTTCCATCTGCTGGATTGGGGCACCTGTGAAACAAACAATTCAGGAGTTAAAATTTGAAGCAGGCAGTTATGTAACAAGATAGACTTATGCAGATGACAGATGTTCTCGTTTACTGTGAAATAATGAGATCTCAGCGGACGGGGTAGTTTGCTTGGTTGACCGGCGTGGCCCAGCAAGAGTCCAGAACTGTGGAAAGCTGGTCCTCATCCACCCCCTCTGTTCGCACCTCCATGTAAAACATCTCATCAACTTCCATTTCTATGTTTCTGTTAGTGCTGAGGGGGAAGAGGAAGCCTTCATCCAAATAAGGGATCATTCTCATACGATATGACCCGATGCCAACAGAAAGCTTCTTCCTCAGAATGCTGCGGAATAAACCAACCACTGTTATGCATTTGATTGGTTAACAAAGCTACTCTAGTTTATTGAACTAAATTATGAATAATCAAAAACTGATTGAGACACTGAAATGGAATAAAAATGGAACAGCTGTAAAAAAGGACGCAAACAGAGAAAATAGGATTGTCACCTCTCCAAAGAACTGATGCCCACAGACATTGACAGGGCCTGTTCCAGAGGGTAAACACAGCAGGAACGCAGATTAAGGTTTCTCTGACGACTGATCAGAACTCCATGAGTGTCCACATCACCCTGAATGGTGTTCTCATACATGAATTGAGTTCCATTGCTCTAAACAGCAAAATTTAAATCAGCTGATCGTAGGGACATCCTGTAAGCTTTAAAAAATATGTTCTAATTTTCTAACTATAGCCTAAGAGCTGTCCCACACAGATGTTTTTCGTTGTCAAAGTGGAACACGAGTCGTCCGTCCTGGATAGTTCCAGTGCAAGATTTATCTCTGAGGTGGAGAGCACTGGAGTGAAAGCCTGCTTCAAACAGCTGGCAACGAGAGATCGACATGATGGCTGAAGTGATGCTGCATGTGATGTTTAAATCTGCTCACCAGAGACGGGAACATATTTTGAGCTTCAGTGGAGGCATTTTAACCCTCTATCTTTTAACTAACACCTCCCAACCTGTGTCATCACCCCTGTTTTATATTATTTATTTATATTCTTTATGTAGACATCTAGTATCTCTGAATGGCCCTACAGCTCCTTATTTATCAGAACACTTGTAATGTTATGTAGCACATTCTGTTTTTATCTAAATTGTTTTGATTTTGGTCATCTTGTTGAATATTATTTTATTCTGTTGCACTTTGGGTGCTCTAACATGCTTCATAAATCTGTAAATGAATGAAATGAATTGACAAACTGAACCAACTAATGCAGGAAAGTGAAGATTCTGCTTCTATCATGGGGAGTACCAACAGTAAAGTACCAGTATCCAAACACTGTTTGATGGTGCTCGAACAATGTCTACTGAAATGTCATCATCACTGCAGCTCCTCATTTATAAAAGATTTTAAAATTGTCCTCCTTACCATAGCTCTCATTGTTGGGTCTATGGTGGTGCTCATCACAGAAACAGCTGTTCACACCATCTTTCTTACCACACCACTCATCATCTGCACAGTCCAGCTGTTCACATGGGTCAGTCTCAGCTGAATTAAATAAACAGCAGAAAGAATGCAAAAACATAAACATTGCATACAACCAATCGAAATTTCCTGGTTTTGCAAATCAATTGAAACAGACAAACATACCATAATACAAAGGAGAGTGCCAGTCAGGGATGTTTAGGCCCAAAACAATGCAGGTTTTCTCATAAGCAGAGACAACAGACTCACTTCCATACAGAAAACCCCTATTATTATCTTCGGCTGTCACTTTATATGTATTAATTAACACTGCTGTGATGGTATCAAAATGTTTACTTGATTGTATTTCTCATACTTTATTCGCTGGTTGTGCTGTTTTTACATCTTTCTTTGCAGGTGAAGAAGCAGACTGAGGATGTTTTATCATTCTCTCCCTTTTATCTCCTCTTTCTCTCACCTTCTCTCTACTACCTTCTTGTTATAGTGTCTATACAACATGAAATATTCCATGCATACATTTCTGGCTCTTTTTTGGGCTAAGACAACAATTCTTATTGCCACATTGCCTGGCAGGACACTGGAAAACACACCTGATTCACGTCAAATTAAGTTCCTGTGACAAAGGGCTAAAATCTTTGAAGGAGGTGTGACGATTCCTTTAAATTGTCAACTAGAAGAACTAGTTCCAAGCTTATAAACAATGCAAGTTTCAATAAATAACTGGAATCACAAAGTAGCTTTGCAACATGCTTGCAATACCAAATAAGGGAGCAGCGCTTTAATTGGTCAAAGTTGCATAGCCTCATTGTTCTGCTTTAAATGTGCACGTGCACATTGACTGTAAAGCTACATTGTGCTTTAAGAAGAAATTATATTTAGAGAGAGTTTATTTTATTTTTTTTGCTTTTCTTTTTGCATTTTAGGGATGATTGATATTGATTAGCTGGGATATTTGTCTTATAATTTGAAGAATATGAAACCTTGTGTTTTGTTTTAACCTTTTGTATACATGGTGTGGGACGGAGAGTGTGATGTCAGGATTTTAGTTGGTTTTGCAAATACTTTCAACTCTCCTCCCAATAAGGATTTTCTGTTGGCTCTGAACATGACTGTGCCAGGTCATGTTTCTGCTTTACAGCAGCTGGTAGAATAATAAAGATTTAGGAGTACCCTTGCTCTAGTGCCCCTCCTATAATGAACAATTTTACAGTATTTGTCAAAGTGTTTCTCTTTATTTTCAAAATGAGTTATCAATATTAATGTTACAGAATCAGTTGCAATAAGTAAAAGGAGAACTTTAAATATTCATGTAACACTAACCAGCTTCACAATAGAGGTACCAACAATTGTGTGTTGGACAGCTCAACTGTTGTCGGAAAAAACTCTAAACTAACAGAGGATCAGATCTACACCAGAATCACATATCTTAACAAGTCAATTTAAGTTTAAGGTTAAAAGCAAATCCAATGTGTGACCCTTCTGATAAGTTGGGCCACTCACTAATGGAGACAGGTCAAAAGAACTGATAAGGTTTAAAAATTCTCTAATTAGCAGCTTAGCTTCATAACAGCCATGAATATTAAAATCACCAGAGATTTTCAATTTCAATAAAATGGGG